>NW_007731235.1:176027-181819 GCF_000696425.1 Galeopterus variegatus | reverse complement strand
GAACCCTCAGCGGGAGCGCTGCCGCGCTCCCAAGCGGTGCACTCTCCAGTACGCCACTGGGCCGGCCTGTTCATTCCTTTCTTTAATAGCTCAATTCAGACATCTCAACTTGGTCCCTGCCCTCTACGAGTTGGTTAAGTGTAGGCAGTGTGGGAAGGAGACCCTGCTCCAGTGAACAGAGACCAGTTTGGAAAGTGACAAGCAGAGCCACAGTGTCAAGGTAACCACAGGACCTGTCTGGAGAGGAGGCACAGTGATGAGGACAAGGAGCAGATTTGTCCAGAAGGACCCAGGGCAAGTAAGGGGTCTGAGCTCCCAGCAGGGTGACAAACCACCCCAGTTTGCCAAGGGATTAGGAGTTTCCTGGAATGTGGGCCTTGGGGGGCTAAAGATAGTGGAGTTCCAGCCAAACAGGGAGAGTTGGTCATCCTAGGGCTCTGCCTCCTTGGGTCTCTGGGCCTCCTCCCATCACCACCACTTCCAACTTAACACATGATCATCAGTTGCCTATGACACAATGCTATGCACCAGGGCAGGTACTGGGAGTAGAGGTGGGCCAGACACCGTTCCTGCCCTCGGGGAGTGTCCAGCCTAGGATGAGGACTAAGATACCTGCCCAAATGTCCAGAACACCAGACAGGATGAGGAGGAGGCTGGTGAGAGATGGGTTTGGGCTCCACCTGCCCATGAGCTCCTTGAAGCCTGAGACCTCACCCTATTCAACTTTGGGTTTCCAGCAGGGAGCACACAGTAGGCACCCGATAAATGTCTACACAGAAACAATGACAAGAAATAATAGAATCTGGAAGGACATCCTGACAGACGTGCTGTCTGAGTTAGGAGACAGGCAGGATTTTGACAGGAGAGGTGGGGAATGGAGGGCATTGTAGAATGAGGGGAAACAGCACAGGCAAAGGCACAGAGGTGGGAGAGCGCAGAGGCGTTTAGGGAGCGAGTGGACCAGTGTGGGCCCCTCTGACCCAGCCTGGTTACTAGGCAGCGAGGGTGAGAGCTGAGGCCTGCCCTGAGAAAGACCCTCATCCCTAAACCACTCCCCTGTCCCCATCCCTGGTCCCTGCACAAGCTCATTCCTCTCCTCCCAGCTGGACTTGCTGCAGACCCTGCTGGCTGGATCAGCTTCTCAGGAGCCTGGGTGCCTTCCCTGGCCTGGCTGGGAAAGCCTGGCTGCTCTCTGGGTGTAGGGGGCCAACAGGAATCTTGGATCAAGGAGTTTCAATTCAGAGGCCAAGAAGCTTCCTGGGGCTTAGATCTTCTCTCTGACAGTTTTTGAATGTTCCTATGAGCTAGGCACTGTTTATAGCACATTCATGGTCACAGTCTCATTAATCTTTACAACATCCTTGGGAAGTATTATCATTTCCATTTCTCTGAGGGGAAATCTAGCTCAGAGAGGCTGCCTGATTCACGCATGATGCTTCCAAAGGTCTTCCAGGTCCAAAGGTCTTCCCACTAGGCCAGGTGGCCTCCTATCAGTCAAAACTCAAAGATCATAGGGCCGGCCCGTGGCTCACTTAGGAGAGCGTGGTGCTGATAGCACCAAGTCAAGGGTTAAGATCCGCTTACCGGTCATCCTTTTTTAAAACAACAACAACAACAACAACAAAAGCCCTCATAGATCATTCACTTCTTTATCTAACAACGATTTGTTGAGTGCCTACAATGTGTCATACCTGTTAGGGGCTTGGAATTATAATAACAGATCTCCGATGTGGATTTTCAGGAGAACATTTAAAACACTCACCATCAGGGAAAGTACACAGCCTTGAGGGTAACTTTCTAGAAACTTATTCTAGACCTTTGCTGCTCAAAGTATGGCTAGTGAACCAGCAGCATCTGCATGGCATGGTAGAAATGGAGAATGGCAGACACCACACCAGACCTACTGTCTTAGCTTGGGCTGCTGTAGGGGATTGAACTGTGTCCCTCAAAGTTTAACATGTTGCAGGCTTGGTCCCCACTGTGACAGTGTTAGGAGGTTGGGACATCCTATTATGGTAATTGAACAGTAGGGTCTTGAAGAGGTGATTAGATTCTGAGGACCATGCCCTAATGAATGGATTAAGAATGGTGATCGGGGTGTGGTTCTGAGGGCTTTAAAAGGAGAGAACACAAGGGTCTATTTCTCTCTCTCTCTCTGCTCTGCCATTTTCTGCCACGTGAGACCCCTGCATTGATGTAAAGCCACCACCAAAGAAGACCCTCACCAAGCTGTGTTCCCTGGACTTTGGACTTCCCAGGCTCCAAAACTGTAAGCAATACATTTTGTTTTCTTAAAAATGTCCCAGTTCCAGGTATTTTGTTATAAGCAACAGAAATGGACTAATACAGCTGCCACAACAAAATATCACAGACTGGGTGGCTTAAGCAACAGAAAGTTATTTTTGCACAGTTCTGGAGGCTGGAAGTCTGAGATCAGGGTGCCAGCATGGTTGGGTTCTGGTGAGAACCCTCTGTCTTCTTGCTGTTTCCTCACATAGCAGAGAAAGAGAGAGTTTCTTTTTATCAGGGCACTAATCCCATCATGAGGGCTTCACCCTCGTGACCTCATCTAAACCTAATCACCTCCTAAAGGTTCCATCTCCAAATACCATCACGTTGGGGGTTAGAGCTTCAACATATGAATTTTGGGGGGACACAATTCAGTTCATAGACCTACTGAACCAGAATCTGCTTTTGAATAAGGTTTGCAGGGGACTCAAATGCATATGAAAGATTGAGAAGCAGTGCTTTATGTCACAGGCACTGGAAAAGAAAAGGCAGTCGGTGGTCGATTTTACAAGTGTGGATTCACTTTGTATGTTATTTGAGGAAAATGTTTCACATTACACTGGTTTCCTGGGCTAACATTATTTGTTACTGGTTAAGATGAACTGATTTAATTTTTCTATCATAATAGCTACCACGTATAGAGGACTTGTATGTGCCAAGCTCTTTGTTGAGTACTTCACATATTTTACCTTAGTTACTTCTCTAAATAACCCAGTGAGATAAGTATCATTCCATTTTACAGACGAAGAGGCGGAGGCTGAGAGAGAGAAGCAATTTGCCAGGTGCTCACTGAAAAGCCAGGATTGGAACTCATCTTCTAAGCCAGTGGTCCTCACAGTGTAGTCCCCAGAGCAGCATTGGTGTCACCTGAGAACTTGTTAGAAATACACATTCTTGTGGGCTGGCCAGTTAGCTCAGTTGGTTAGAGTGTGGTGTTATAACACCAGCATCAAGGGTTCAGATCCCCGTATAGGCCAGCCACCAAAAAAACAAAAACAAAAACAAACAAACAAACAAAATCAAGAAATACACATTCTCAGGCCCCATCCCAGACCTACTGAATCAAATTCTGGAAGTGAGGCCCGGCAATTCAATGTTTTAACAAGACCTCTAGATGATTCTGATGCACCTGACAAATTTGAGAACTGCTGTTCAAAGCTATCTCCCTTCTGTACGTGGAAGACAACATGGGTGACTTGGCAGAGAAATCTCTCGAATAAAAAAGCCTAACTCAGGGCCGGCCCGGTGGCACACTGCTACAGTGCGCCGCTTGGGAGCGCAGCGGCGCTCCCGCCCGAGGGTTCGGATCCCACATACAGACCGGCCGCTCACTGGCTGAGCGAGGTGCGGGCGCAACACCGAGGGTTGCAATCCTGTTGCCGGTCCCAGTCCGGTACGGGCGCGACACTGAGGGTTGCGATCCGCTGCCGGTCACGAAAAAAAGACAAAAAGGAAAAAAAAAAAAAGCCTAACTCAAACATATAAGGTCACAGGGGACTGGCTGCTGTTGCAAATGCTCTGAGGAGCCCATCAGCTTAGATAATCGTGCAGTCATGTTCCCTTAGGATCGTGGACCAGGCTCTGTTCCCCTCCATCACCTTTCTGCCTCCTTTAATTTGGTGGTTCTTCCTAGCCCAGACCTGAGCCCCTTATCTGCCCAATGCCCTGTGTTTTCCCCAGACAGCTCACCAGGCCCAGTATCTTCTGTTTTTTCCTCACTGGTACTTTCCCCTGGTGCCTACTATGGGCATATGTATATATATATATATATATATATATATATATATATATATATACACATATACGCATGGGTACATTTGATCTTAAGAAGAATAAAACAAACAATCCAGAACATGCTAAGATTAAATACAATAAGTCTGTCTTTGTTTTGAGAAAACAACCATCAAACAAGATCACCCGTGGCTGGTCCTGCTGCTCCACGGAGCTCCTGCTCAGTTTCTGTCCTTTCAGTGACTGCACAGAGCCCAGCAGAGGAGTCCATATGGGCCTGAACCTGTTTTCCTACAGCCACTTAGCTACTCAGTCTGGCTTCCGGCCCCACTGTGCCCCAGTCACACCTCCCTCAAAGGTTAGAGGCACCTCCTAGTTGCCAAACCCAGAGGGCTTTCCTGGCCTTCATTCCTTGGTATTCTGAGCTGTGCCAGACCTGAGTGGGCTCCAAATTTTAGGACAGATGAGAACAACTATCTGGACACAGTTCATGGTTGGTTTTCCTCAAAGGTGGTCCATCCTGAAAGGTTGCAGTAGGGGGATGCATCTGGTTTTGGGTGGTCTTGAGATCTCCCCGGCCAGAGGAACCACCAATTGTGGGCTCATTGCCTTTCACATTCTGTGCCCCATCAGCCAAAAACACCTCTTCCCACTATGCAAGGCCCTCGTTCTGCTCTTCAGGAAGCCCCAGCACCCAGCTTTGAATCCTGGTTCTGAACCTTGACATTCTAGTTGAGACTTGGGTAATCTCCCCTTACCCGTACCCACAGAGCCCAGGAGTTTGCTTTTGTGTCCGATAAGGACTTTCCCTGGAAGGGCTAGGACAACCTGTCTGAAAGGCCACAGGAGGACACAACCTCCATCTCCTCTTGCTTTTCTGATGGCTCCCCTGGTCTCCTGCAAGTTCTCCAGTGCTGGCTTAGTCCTTGTTCAACTCTCTATGTTTTCTGGAGAGAACCCTTCTTCTACTGTTATCTCTGTTAAGATGACCCTCTCCAAATCTCCAGCCTTCTTCTCTGGCCACCCATGCATATGGGAACCCTCATCCCCAGGCTGTATTAATCCCCTCTGGCCTCCCAGAGTGAGGGNTGCATATGGGAACCCTCATCCCCAGGCTGTATTAATCCCCTCTGGCCTCCCAGAGTGAGGGAGTGGACACTGTGGGCCATATCTTCTTCCTTCCTCGAGTCCTTAATGTCCTTGGCTTCAGGCATTTGTGGTTTTGTGGTCTTTTAAAGTCTTGTGGTTTTCCTCCTACCTCTCCAGACATGGCTTGTCCATCTTCTTCACTTCATTCCCCCTTGAACATGGAGATCTCATGACACTGTCATGGAAGCACTTTCCTCCTGCCTCACCATTGCTCCCTGGGCAATCTCACCTCTCCTGGGGCTCCTGTTAACTGTTTCTTACGGACCACCCAAGGCCACTGCTCCAACCAAGGCCTCCTGTGATCTCCAGACTCCTGAGCAGATGGACGCTGGACATCTGTCCCCATGTGGATGTCTTACGGATACTGTAACATGGCAACATGGCTGCAAACTTAGCTCTCCATAACCTTCGCCACCCTGCAGTCTCCTCCTGCCTCAGCATTCCCTGGCCCTATTATTAGGCCCTCAGTAAATTTATGGGAAATGTAATTGAAATTAGCTTTTCTGCTCAAATAACGTTCATTTTAATCTGATCACACTCACACAAGAAAACCTTGAAGAGGGCATATTTTCCATCCCCAATCACAAACTGTAGGAAAGTCCCTGTTTTTTGTTTGTTTTTTG
>NW_007731235.1:174484-175505 GCF_000696425.1 Galeopterus variegatus | reverse complement strand
AAAAAAAAAAAAAGGAAAACTTCAGAAGGTGCAAAGGAACCAGAATCACTTCACCCTATGCTCCTCCACTTTACTTCAGAAATGGGGCGGTGACAAACACATCCACCAGGGGGCAGCGTCTGCTCACTTCTAGCCCTTGACTCCGCCCTGGGACTTGGTTTTGAGCTGGTTGCCTAGGAAAGAGCTCCTGGCTGGGGAAAAGGATACTTACGGGGCCCTTTCACATTTGTTTCCCACTCTGGTACGTTGTGTTTTCTCCGTTTTATCCACGAGAAACAGAACTGGGATTTGAAAAATGGGTCTTGGTGATTCCCACTACTGCTCCTTGGCCTTTGCTCCCCCACCCTACCCTCTGCAACTGCAGGCTCCTTCTTCCTTCATTTGTTCTCTCAGACATGTACTTGGTTAAGATGCTGCAGAGACAAGGATGTCCTCAGCCCCTTCCTAGGTGAGCTCCATTCATCCCCTTGCCCTTCCTTTCTCCAGAGCATGGTCTGTATGGAGGAAAGGACCTAGAATCATCTAAGCCCCTCATTACATGCTGAGAAAACTGAGGCTCCTAGGGGGGAAGTACTTTTCCGTGCTAGTCTACTCATGAGGAATGGAACTCACACTGACTCTCAGTCCAGTGTTTCCGCATGCCAGGCCTTGAGGGAACCTCTCTCTCCAGTGTCATCTCCATCCCTGGTCCCTGTTTTTCTCCTGCAAGAAGTTCCTCCTTCCCAATAAAGGCCTGAGAGTTCACCACTACTCAGACCCTGCCTAGAAAGTCAGGGTTTTTTTTTAAAAGATGACCGGTAAGGGGATCTTAACCCTTGACTTGGTGTTGTCAGCACCACGCTCACCCAGTGAGCAAACCGGCCATCCCTATATGGGATCCAAACCCGTGGCCTTGGTGTTATCAGCACCGCACTCTCCCGAGTGAGCCACAGGCCGGCCCCTGAAAGTCAGGGTTTTTATAGGCATTCTTGACCAAGCCAGTATCAACAGAACCCCCAAGGGCTCAAGGACCCCAGACTGG
>NW_007731235.1:172001-173455 GCF_000696425.1 Galeopterus variegatus | reverse complement strand
ATATGGGATCCAAACCCGTGGCCTTGGTGTTATCAGCACCGCACTCTCCCGAGTGAGCCACAGGCCGGCCCCTGAAAGTCAGGGTTTTTATAGGCATTCTTGACCAAGCCAGTATCAACAGAACCCCCAAGGGCTCAAGGACCCCAGACTGGGAAATTCCCAGGCTAAGGGTGGAAGTTTGGTTCCCATACTCCGGGAATCCCTGAGTACATTTAATCATTCCACCATGCATTCATTAATTCATGCGAGATTTCCTGACTGCCTGTGGTGTGCCAGGCACAGTGATAGGCACTGCGGAGCTACGGATGAGAGCCAGCTCCTGCCCTCAAGGGCTTAGTCTGGTGGGAGAGACAGCTCTGAGGAGCACAGATGACACAGCAGCTGGAATCTGATCCAGGTCGGGGAGCCAATGGGTAGCTCCCAGCTTCTGATCCTCTGAAACGCTTATCTGACTCCTTGTCCCTTAAACCTTGGCTCTCATGTCATCTCTTTGAGATGCCCCATCTGAGCACCCATATCCCAATCTAAAGCAGTTCTTGTCTCCCAGTCACTCTCCAGCACATCTGCCTGTTTTATTTTCCTTCATGGTGCATATCACTATCTGAAATTACCTTCTTGATTCATTGCCTGTCTCTCCCCACTCCTCATTATAACGTACACTCCATGACGGCAGGGCCTTATCCATTTCACTCAGGGCTGTATGCCGCCACCTAGCATGGTGCCCAGCACCTAGCAGGCACTCCATATGTGAGTGTTCAATGTACACATGTTCAAATGCTCTCTGCAGCAAATCCCCCAAGGCACTAGGCCCTGGGTTGTGATCTTGTGAGAGGGAAATCTGCCCAGGTGAGGCTGCCAGGAAGAAGAATGGTCATTAATGGTGGAAGGCTCCCTGGGGTGGGGTGGGGGTGGGGGTTCGGTGACTGGAGTTCCCAATTAAAGGAGGCAGGGATTGGGGTAGGCCCCATAGCCTCTGATACCTGGACAGGCTGGGCCCCTTCCTTTACCACTTCCCTGTCCCACCTCCTCCATCCCATTTGTTCAACACTTTCCCCAGCAAACATAAAACATCAAGGGTGGGGTGGGATTGTCAGTTTCATTTCCTTTATCAGATAAGTGACAACTTCTGTCTTGGGTGTGAGTCCCAGGAGATATTATAGAAGAAATGTTAAAGAAGTTTCAAAGATTGTGGAAGAAAGAAGACAATCTGTGTGTTTTCAGTTTCTGTGTGTTTCAGTTTCATAGCCATTTTAACACTTGTTCAAAGCCAGGTTTGGCCAATTTCTGTACGGATGATCTTGGACAAATTACCTAACCTTTCTGTGCTTCAGTTTTTTCTTTTTCTTTTTCTTTTCTTTTCTTTATTTATTTATTTATATTAAAGATGACCGGTAAGGGGATCTTAACCCTTGACTTGGTGTTATCAGCATCACGCTCTCCCGAGTGAGCCACGG
>NW_007731235.1:169595-171815 GCF_000696425.1 Galeopterus variegatus | reverse complement strand
GTGTTTCAGTTTCATAGCCATTTTAACACTTGTTCAAAGCCAGGTTTGGCCAATTTCTGTACGGATGATCTTGGACAAATTACCTAACCTTTCTGTGCTTCAGTTTTTTCTTTTTCTTTTTCTTTTCTCTTTTATTTATTTATTTATTTTAAAGATGACTGGGAAGGGGATCTTAACCCTTGACTTGGTGTTATCAGCATCACGCTCTCCCGAGTGAGCCACGGGCTGGCCCAGTTTTTTCTTTTTAGACTAACCATATTTATTTCATGGGCTTGAGTCATGTATTAAAAATGGAAAAGTATGCAGAGTTCCTAGACCAGAGCCTGGCATGCAGTGGGCGCTCAATGGGTAGTGGCTCCCAACTGCTTGGCCTGCTCTGTCTTCCCCTCTCCCAACTTCACACTCAGCTCCACCTCTGGGCCTTAGCTGCTGCTGCAATCAGTCACCCCCCAACTTGGGGGTGTAACAAACTAAATTTTTTTTTTTTAAAGATGACTGGTAAGGGGATCTCGACCCTTGGCTTGGTGTTGTCAACATCACGCTCAGCCAGTGAGCCAACCGGCCGTCCCTGTATAGGATCTGAACCCACGGCCTTGGTGTTATCAGCACCGAGTGAGCCACGGGCCAGCCCTACAAACTAATTTCCTAAGGTCTTGATCTTAGTCTAATTTCCTAAGGTCCTCAGGGATTTGGGAGGGCTCCATGTATTGCTGGGGAAACCAGGTGGCTGGTTTTGTAACAGGGAGGGGAAGAAGAAGGTGGCAAGTCATGCTGGTGCTAAACAGATGGGAAGCTTTTTTATCAGCACTTGATTGATGCGGGTAGGAAGGAAAGGGCTGGGCCCTGCTGTCTGGCAATAACTTCCCCTCCTGCTTTTCCAATCCCCTTTCACATACAGCCTTTAAAAAGATTAATATTGAATTACATAGTAAATAGGGGCAGGCAGGGATAGCTCACTTGGGTAGAATGAAATAACACTTAGTGGCCAGCTGCTCAAAAAACAAAACAAAACGAGACAAAGGAAAAAAAGAAAAAAAAGAAGAAGAAGAAATTGAATTACATAATAAATGAAAGAATCCATCAGTTAGTTTACCTACTAAGTTTAAAAAAAAAAAAAAGGGCTGGCCCACGGCTCACTTAGGAGAGTGTGGTGCTGACAACACCAAGTCAAGGGTTAAGATCCCCTTACTGGTCATCTTTAAAACAAAAACAAAAAGAACAAATCCAGCCTCCATGTAAAAATGGAAGTATTAGAATTACAATTTCATTCTCCTTTGAGCCTCTCCTCCCCCCCCCAATTCTACCTGCCTCCATGCAGGTGATCACTGCTGTCCTTCTGGTCACACTGCCCCTTTGTGATATCTCCCCTTCAAGGTTGCCCAGAATGTAGTAGGTTGCAGTTCCTGGGGAGATGCCACCCAGTCCTCCTAACCGGCCCTACACAGGACCTTTCCAGAAGCTCGCAGTTGACATTCTCTGTCTCCTCTGAAATCCTACAAATTCTTATCACAATTTGCAAAGGCCTAATACATGTGCTGTCTGATACTGTCAATGTGTTTCCTGTCAGTGGTCAGTCTTGGCTCTCTCATTAGAGTGTAAGCCCACTGAGGCCAGACCCTGAGGTCTGAACATCCTTTATATCTCCATTGTTTCTCTGGTTCATGCAGAGCACTCAGTATGAATGAGGTCAATAAAGGCACTGTCCAGTGAGGAAGAATTCTCTTTCTCAATCTATTTTATTTTATTTATTTATTTTTTTAAAAAGATGACCAGTAAGGAGATCTTAACTCTTGACTTGGTGTTGTCAGCACCACGCTTTCCCAACTGAGGCACGGGCCAGACCTCAATCTATTTTAACAAGGGAGTTCCTTAGGAGGTCTGCTGCTGGCCTGGGACTCTGACTAGCAATTGAGGGGTTTCTGTTGAGGATGCCCAGCCCTATAGCTTCCCTGACTAGAGAGGGTGGATAGCTAAGTGGTAAGGGGCACAGGCACCGGATTCAGACAGATCCTAGCTAAGCCACTTACTAGCTCTGTGACCACAGACAGGTCATTTAACCCTTTGGAGCTTTCTTTTCCTATAAAATGCAGACAGACAGCAGTCCCTAACACGTTCTTGTGAGGATCGATAGGAACATTGGACTTAGAACTGTGAAGCGACTCTTTTATGGAGTTCTGGGTTGACACAGGTTTGAAAACTGAATTAAGAAAGATAAAGGAG
>NW_007731235.1:168459-169044 GCF_000696425.1 Galeopterus variegatus | reverse complement strand
GGTAAGGGGCACAGGCACCGGATTCAGACAGATCCTAGCTAAGCCACTTACTAGCTCTGTGTGACCACAGACAGGTCATTTAACCCTTTGGAGCTTTCTTTTCCTATAAAATGCAGGCAGACAGCAGTCCCTAACACGTTCTTGTGAGGATCGATAGGAACATTGGACTTAGAACTGTGAAGCGGCTCTTTTATGGAGTTCTGGGTTGACACAGGTTTGAAAACTGAATTAAGAAAGATAAAGGAGAAAGACCTGCCAGCATCTCCGATAGACCCTTCGGCGAGGGAGTGTACACGTGGGGCGGTATTTCAGCCTGCTGGAGGGGAGGCGGTGGTATTTCGAGTGGCAAGGAATTCACCTCTCCTCCCGATCCAAACGCTGCCGTATGCGTTCCTGTTGCCCCTCCTGCCTTCCATGCCTGACTATCCCGGGCTTAATTCAATATTAGACTATGGTAGAAAAGATCGAATAAAGCGGCCCCCGACTGAGCAAAGCTTTCCATTATCTCGCGGCCAGGCCTGAGGCAGGAGCATCTCCCGGCCCCGCCCCCCGCCCCCGCGGGGCCGCTGATTGGCCCGCGCCGCG
>NW_007731235.1:162327-166079 GCF_000696425.1 Galeopterus variegatus | reverse complement strand
GGGGGGAAGGAAAGTTGCTTGGAGAATGCATTTGGGATGAGAACTATCTCCCTACCTCCCCACCTCCCCCTGTGCCCCCTCCAACTGGGGAGTCTCCCCGGGCTGCTTTTCTAGGGATGCCAGTCACAATAGTCTTTATTTTTGTGTCCCTGTGAAAGTGCCAAGACCCCCTCTTCACCACATTTGTAGATCCACAGCCTTTTTTATAAGCCGTGAGTGTCCTCTGTATTATTAACTATTTTTTAGTATTTGCCTGTAAGTTATTAAAGACTGATGACTGTAGCTCTTACCTTGGTCTGGCATTTTACTCTCTTCCTTATCTAGCTCCGGGGATATTCCAGGGTTTCAAACTATAGGGGTGGGAGGAGGAGACTTATCTTGAAGCTAAATTTGCAAAGCAATCACTCATAAAAATCAAATTGTGTGTTTATGGGATGGATGGATGGTGAAAGTTATGCGGGGGTGGGGGGAGGGAGTTGAAAACCACTCAAGCTATTGCCCGATCTCTTCTTTCTTTAACTTTCCTCCCCTGCCCTCATCCTCTTGCTCTCACTTGCCCCTCATACCAGCTGCTCTTTGCAGGTTTAATTTCAAATTTTGTTGGCCTGAGCTGCTCCTAGGGGAGCACCTTGCCCTTGGGGACACCTCCTAGGTCCATATAGGTAAGTCTTCAAAGAGCCATTCTGTCCCCATCCTCCCAGCTTCCCCAGTACTCAGGATTGTCTGATTTTTTTCCCCCTTGGAGGATGTGGTGAGAATGGAAAGTAATTCCTCCCTGGCCTTAGGCCACCTGTGTGCTCAATCCTGCTGACTGCGACTCACTGGCAGGATGGCAGCAGCTGGTGCTGGAGAGGTCTGGGTTGGATTGAACCAACCTGGCCCTGGTGACTAAGCCGTGAGTCTTCCAGCTCTGGGACCAGCTCTTGTGAGCTGTTCTCACAAGAGGGGCAGTAGTCGTAACTGTCTGTGCTTGGTGGGAGTGAGGATTGCTGGACATCCACCCCCCTCCCCAGCCCTCTGAGACTGGAGGGAGAAGACATAGGCCCCCAGTGTTAGTAGTGATAGAATATAATGCTAATGTTGCAAGGGTCTGAGTGTCCTGCTCAGACTTTCGGGGGGTGCCCCCTCCTCACTAGCACCAGAGCCAGCTGTATGTGATAATTCAGAACAGTTAGATCTTCCTAATGTCTCTGGATGGGATTCGGGAGTTAAGGCCAAGCACAGTTCTTTCCAGACCCCAGTCCCACCCCCACCCTTTGTGCAAACATGGAATCCCCAGAGTAGGTTCAGAGTTCTTCCTCTAGAATTAGATAGAAGGACCTGGGGAGGGAGAGAAGGTGCTGGCAATCCCTGTCCTTGGGGAGACTTCTTAAGGAACTTGCTTCTTTCTACCCAGGGCTGCCAGAAGCTCAGTTTTGCTGTTATGTCTGGGCTCCTTCAGATTTGTGCACCCCGCACCCCCACCCACCATCCCTGTGGCTGATAGGATGGGAGTGGATGTGCACTGATCCAGAAGGGTGCCCAATTGTGCGTCAGTGCTGGGATCTGCTCAGCAGAGCTGCTGGGCTGGTTCTGTTGGGACATGTGCTACCTGCCCCCCCCACCCCCACCTGTGACTCATCTTTCTCAGATTTCTGGGGCAGAGTACTTCCACAGCCCAGGAACAGGCCCTGGATCAGGCGGGGAAGGACCTGGCCAGAAAGACCCTCTGTCCAGCTGGGAGATCTTCTCCTCCCCTCCCCGCCCCCCCGCAATTCTGATCTTTTGTCTCAAACTCTCTAAGGACATATTTCCTCCATTTCTGGTCACCTGGGGGACAGATCTCCGGATTTGGGGAAAAGATGTGCAGAGGTGCTCTGCCATTCCTAGCAGAGGGGCCTTCAAGGTGCCAGCTCCTGGTTCTGGCTCTGCCAATCAGCTCCCTCCCTATGTGGTTAGAACTGGTGTCTTCTCCCCCATGTTCCAGGACCCCGTCCCCCAGGGTAGCCAGAGATTGTGGTCCACAGAAGACCTGTGAATGTCCCAGGCTCTTCCTCGCATCCCTCTGGACCTACTAGCCAGCTGGTGGAAGTGGAGGAAGGGGGGACCTGGAGGCAGATGAGAGAGAGACAAGCCAGTTGCTCTGATCTGGTGGTGGGGAGAGGGCAGCACAGAATTCTGAGTAGAAAGCCACATTGTGGCTGGGTGGGGGTCAGGAGCTTCGGAATAATCCTGCCTAGGCCATCAAACGGACTGGAGAGCTGGAAGGGAGGGGATCACCTTCCTGTCTGCGGAGGGATGGAAGGGAGAGACAGGGTCTCCCACTCCTCAGTCCTGCCCAGGAATTCTGCATTTGAACTCTGGGCCAAGGGCAAGGAAAGGGAGTGGGAACAGGGCTGAGGACAAGGTTGCAATTCCCTTGTCCTAGCTTCTCTATTAAGTAGAATTTCTTTGAGACCCTGAGATGGGGACCTAGACTGGTGGCTGTGGCTGAATGCCTGTGAAGTGAGGTTGAAGGAAACCTGTAGGCCCTCTGTTGGGCTCCCTTCTGGGTCGCACTTCCCCTACCAGCCACCCCTTCTCCTCGCACGGGTTGAAATGTAAAATCCCGATCCAGGGCATTTTCCCTGTGTGCCTTCCCTCTCTGGAGCCCCTCCTCATGAGGGCAAAGATGGTGGTGATCCCCCACTTTCCCACACCCTCTCCAGTCCTCCCTATGTTGCATGGACTCAAGGAAGAGAGAAAGAGAAGAAGTTTCTAAGGCCCAGGGGGCAGTGACTTGCCAGCTCTTAACGGTACATCAGATTCTTAGCTACTTAGTGGCACATCCAGATTCTTCTTCCCAAGCCAGCTCTTTGCACTCCCAGGGCAGGCATAGGAGGTAGCAGGCAGGGAGCGAGTCCAGCATCTCAGCTCTGACTCCTCCCTCCCTCCCTCTTTCCTGTCCTTGATTAGATTAAGGACCAGCTTTCCGTTCCCCACTCCCCTTCCTAGGGAGTAGGAGCTTTATCTCTGAAGCCCAGCAGAGCCCTGGCCTCAAATCTGGCCAGAAGTCCCCGCCCTCCCTTCATACTGACCATGTGTCATGCCAGGTCTTTCTTGTGGACACCTCCACTAGGGCCTGGGAAGCGCTGAGTTCCGCTGAAGTGCCAGGAGTGCCCAGGACAGCCTGTTCTCCAGCACAGGCCCGTGTTGAATGGAGGCCAGTGGGCGGTGGGAGCGGAGGGACTGGAGGCGGCAAGGGAGGCCCAGGCGGCACTGGCTGGAAGGGGTGGGCAGTCTGTGGTCACACTTCATTTCCAAGGCCATCTGCTGGAGAGTTTGTGGGTGGATGTCATGGGACCTCCTCCCCTAGATGAGCTGGAAGAGGGTATTTGTTCTTCCTTCCTCTTTTTAAAAAAAAATATTTACTATCCCCCGCTCATTGCCAAAGTGATAGGTCTTTGTCGCGAGAGAAATCTAACCTTAGAAAATGGAGAAACCCCAGGATCTAAACTTCAGAGCCAACCATGGTGAACAGGTTTTTCCATATTCTTCCAGATATTTTTTCTCTGCATGTGCAAAAAAGGCATGTTTTCTACACATGAGATTGTATAAGGCATATTGTTGTACAGTTTTGCTTTTCTCATTTATATCTTGGGCATTATTTAATGCCCGCACGTGGATTTTTCTCATTCTTTTTGATGACCACATGAGATTCCATGGTATGAATGTACCATCATTTATTAATTAAATCCACAGTGTGTCCTCAGACAGGAACCTCCTTGCTCATA
>NW_007731235.1:158024-161245 GCF_000696425.1 Galeopterus variegatus | reverse complement strand
CCGCGCTTCCCAAGCGGCGCACTTATCCAGTGCGCCACCGGGCCGGCCCCTGGTCATCTTTTTTAAAAAAAATAAATAAATAAAAAATAAAGCTTTCGTATATACTGCCAAAGTTTATATGTTTGGATAGAGAAGGTTTGAGGGGGAGGGAAACTTAATCCAACCTCCACCCCTAGATTTCAAGGATTTGCACAGGATTTGCAGGGATGGGTAGTGAGCTTGGGCTCGCTTTCCCAGGCCTGGGGATTGAGCACCATCCAGGGATGCCTGGCTGGTGGCAGAGGACAGATGGTGAGGACTCCCTAGCACCCAGCTTGTCACCGACGTCAGGCAGAGTAGGTGGAACGTCAGGCAGAGTGGGTGGAACGTGTCCTGAAATAAATTCCTGGGACTCGGCTCAGGGAAGGAGGGAGGCAGAGACTAGGAGTGCATGCTCTGAAGGGAGCATGGAGAAGGAAACTTTGGCTCCAAGGAGGGCAGGAGAGGCCCTGGACCTCCCCGAGGGTGACCCTCTCCCCCTTTGGTGGGGACCCCCCACCAACTGCTGTGGCTCATGGACTCCTGCAATGGGAAGTAGAAGCCTGAAGTATCAGACACCTCCGCTCCTCTGGGCTGTTTGGGGCTGAGCTCTCCGGCGTTTCCAGGCTGCTAGGTTAATCCTGCGTATATGCCCCTCCTCAGGGGACTGGGGTGGTGGGGAGGAGGGGAGACAGGAGGGCTTATCTCTTTAGCATGCCCCACCCCCTCCTATTGAATCTGGTGAAAAGTTCCTTGGAGCAGGGTATGGGTGACAGCTGGGTTATTAAATCTTGTTGAAAGTGAGGTTTTGTGCTTTTGATTGTGTTTGTTTTTATAAGATTACCCATTGCTTTCCATTCCAGATGCTGTCTCTCGTCCTTAGGGAGAGAGAAGGCAGAACTGCTTACTCACTCTCTGGAACTCTCCCAGCCTGATGCGGGGGGGTTGGGGGGGAACAGAGCCAACAGTCTGACCAGCCAGCACCCCAGAAAGTAACCCACAAGACAACATAAGGCCTGGCTCTGCCACCAACTTCTGTGACCTTGACCAAGCCATTCCTAGACTCGTGACCTCAGTTCACCCATCTGTAAAGTGAGGAGGCTGAGTAGACAGTATCAGACCTTTTCTGGTTTACTCTTTTAGTTTTTTGTGTTTTGTTTTTGTGTGTGTGTGTGTGTGTTGTTTTTAATGTGGCTGGCTGGTACAGGGATCTGAACCCTTGAACTTGGTGTTGTAACACCCTCTTCTAACCAACTGAGCTCACTGGACAGCTCTGTGGTTCACTNCTTTTGATTGTGTTTGTTTTTATAAGATTACCCATTGCTTTCCATTCCAGATGCTGTCTCTCGTCCTTAGGGAGAGAGAAGGCAGAACTGCTTACTCACTCTCTGGAACTCTCCCAGCCTGATGCGGGGGGGTTGGGGGGGAACAGAGCCAACAGTCTGACCAGCCAGCACCCCAGAAAGTAACCCACAAGACAACATAAGGCCTGGCTCTGCCACCAACTTCTGTGACCTTGACCAAGCCATTCCTAGACTCGTGACCTCAGTTCACCCATCTGTAAAGTGAGGAGGCTGAGTAGACAGTATCAGACCTTTTCTGGTTTACTCTTTTAGTTTTTTGTGTTTTGTTTTTTTGTGTGTGTGTGTGTGTGTTGTTTTTAATGTGGCTGGCTGGTACAGGGATCTGAACCCTTGACCTTGGTGTTGTAACACCCTCTTCTAACCAACTGAGCTCACTGGACAGCTCTGTGGTTCACTTTCTATGGTTCTCAGTACAAGGTGGGCATGGGAAGCTCTTTAGTGATCTTTTCTCCCTTTGTCTTATCACTCTCTGAAATAGCCTTGTTGGTTTTGTTTGTTTACTGTCTGCCTTCTTTGCTAGGCTATCCATTCTGTGAAGATCGCCCCCATCCATTTTGCTCACCAGAGTATTCCCAGGCACACAGTAGGTGCCGATCACATATGTGTGAAATATTGGGTGTCCCTTCAAGGGGCATGGTGGGGTGTCACCTCAGTGAAGAAGTGGTTTTAGTTTATAAATGCTGACAGCACTCTGGAAGAGGATCAAGTAAGGTTGGAGAGTTTATCTGGGCAGGCTTCCTGGAGGAGGCAATGAAAAAAGATGACTTGGAACCAGAATTAAATATCCTGATTAACTAGGGCCTTGAAGCACCATGGGCTTGGGAGCACTTTCTTGGCCCTACCTACTGCTCAGGAGGAAAGGCCTGAGTCTGAGGCTTAATAGACAGTTTCGTTCCTCCCCTCCCTATAATTACACGGCTGGGACACACCCCAGAGTTTGTCCACCACTCCCCTTCCCCAGCTCCTCCCACGGTCACCTAAGGACAGTCAAGCCGTATCTAGATCCTCATTCTCTGCCTCCCACCCTAGAGGAGTGGGGTGTAGGGCAGGTGTCTGGTCTAGACCTGTCCTGTCCAATACGATAGCCATGAACTTCACGTGACAACTGAGCGAGGGAAATGTGGCTGGTCTGAAATGAGACATGCTGTACGTGAAAAATACTCGACAGACTTTGGAGACTTAGTATGAAAAAAGAATGTGAAATATCTCATTAACACTTTTTTGTATTGATTATATGCACCACTCCCCTTCCCCAGCTCCTCCCACGGTCACCTAAGGACAGTCAAGCCGTATCTAGATTCTCATTCTCTGCCTCCCACCCTAGAGGAGTGGGGTGTAGGGCAGGTGTCTGGTCTAGACCTGTCCTGTCCAATACGATAGCCATGAGCTTCACGTGACAACTGAGCGAGGGAAATGTGGCTGGTCTGAAATGAGACATGCTGTACGTGTAAAATACTCGACAGACTTTGGAGACTTAGTATGAAAAAAGAACGTAAAATATCTCATTAATACTTTTTTGTATTGATTATATATTGAAATGATCTTTTCTTGATACATTGATTTAAATAAAATATTTTATTAAAATTAGTTTCTCCTGTTTCTTTTGACCTTTAAAAATGTGGCTACCAGAGGGCCGGCCCGGTGGCGCACTGCGCTAGTGCGCCGCTTGGGAGGTGCGGAGGTGCTCCCGCCGAGGGTTCGAATCCCACATACAGACCGGCTCCCACTCACTGGCTGAGCGAGGCACGGGGGCAACACCGAGGGTTGCGATCCCGTTGCCGGTCCTGGTCCGGTACGGGTGCGACACTGAGGGTTGCGATCCGTTGCTGGACACGGAAA
>NW_007731235.1:152293-157024 GCF_000696425.1 Galeopterus variegatus | reverse complement strand
GCTGATAACACCAAGGCCCCGGGTTCGGATCCCACATAGGGTTGGCCGGTTCGCTCACTGGCTGAGCGTGGTGCTGACAACACCAAGTCAAGGGTTAAGATCCCCTTACGGGTCATCTTAAAAAAAAAAAAAAAAAAAAAAAAATGTGGCTACCAGAAATCTTAAAATTACATATGTGGTTCATATTCTATTTCTTTTTTTATTTAATTTTTAAAATTATTTAATTTAATTAAATTATTTTAATTCCCTCTCCCTCGTATTCTAGTTCCATGGGTGGTGCAGGTCCAGATATTTGGGGAGAAGGAGGATTACAGGTAGAAGAGCCTGGCTGGTTAGGTCAGTTGGTTAGAGCACAGCCTTATAACACCAAGGTCATGGGTTCGGATCCCTAGGACTGGCCAGTCACAAAAAAAAAAGGGTAAAAGAAGAGAAGACCTGTCATTTTTCCTTTCTTCTTAAATCAGAAAAGAAATAGACCAAAACTGCAGCAATCTGGAAGGAAGGCCTTCTCGACAGGGAGGACTGAAAAACCTGAAAGATCTGCATGCTGCCTTTCTTGGAAAGCTTTCAGGATAGGAGACGACTTTGCATATCTTGAATTATGTTAGTATGTTATCTTATCAAACTGTGATTCTCAATGATCCAAGCCTGATTATTTAGCAAGTTTATCCTGGTTATCCTCGCTTTATTCAAGGCAGTTTCACTCTACAAACAGCTCTCTTAACTGTCTAGTTGAGGGTGAGTCCAGATACGTGGAATCCACAAAAAATTCCTAACATGATTTTGCCCAATAGTTTCTGATCTTTCATCAGAAGCAACAGTGTTTTTTTTGTTGTTGTTGTTTTGTTTTTTTTTTCAAAAGATGACCGGTAAGGGGATCTTAACCCTTGACTGGGTGTTGTCAGCACCACGCTCTCCCAAGTGAACTAACCAGCCATCCCTATGTAGGGATCCGAACCCGTGGCCTTGGTGTAATCAGCACCTGTCAGCACCACGCTCTCCCAAGTGAACTAACCAGCCATCCCTATGTAGGGATCCGAACCCGCGGCCTTGGTATTATCAGCACTGCACTCTCCCGAGTGAGCCACGGGCTGGCCCAGAAGCAACAGTGTTGACAGACTGAGGTTTCATCATCTTGCCGTCCCCTGCTGTCTTCCTCTATCTCCCACCCCTGGGAAGGTGCTAGAGCAGAGGAAGGGCTCAGGGAGGCAATACTGAGAAGGAAGATGCTAGCTGGGGGTCTGGATAATCCACAAACTGGATTATCTGCCCCTGACTTTGCACATTCATAAATAGGTGGCCTATATGCAGACAGGATGTACTGGGATGATTCACGGGGATCAGGTTAACACTTTGATCCCTGTGTGTGGGGGGAGGAGGGGGTGTCCTACAATAAATCCCCCCACCCCCACTTATCTCCCATTCAGAGCATTAATTCAATCCACTCGTTTTCCCAATCAACCACATATAGTACAAATAAGTATTTAGCATTATTGTGCACCAAAAGCGTATTAGGGGCCTGACACAGCATCTGAGGCACTGGAGCTAAGGTGCTATTTGTACACAAAGAGGTGTCTTAGATGCAGTCCCCTCGTCGCAGAGACTGAGACAAGGATTCAAGGGGCACAT
Source organism: Galeopterus variegatus (assembly GCF_000696425.1). Taxonomy (NCBI): domain Eukaryota; kingdom Metazoa; phylum Chordata; class Mammalia; order Dermoptera; family Cynocephalidae; genus Galeopterus; species Galeopterus variegatus. The sequence goes on along the minus strand of NW_007731235.1, from coordinate 155,395 downwards.
GGTTTATTGAGGGGCAAACTGTCAGGAGAAGGGGAGGGAAGGAAGCAGGATGGGGCAAGAGAGGAGCTAAGCCAGATGTGCTTCACAGCTGGAGTCTGCTTTTGGCTGGATCCTATGGGAAGCTCTGATAGAGAATCTCATCACAGAAAAGATCCCACCCGAGGCAGGGAAGCTGGTCTTTTATGTCCCCGTCAACCAGCTAATTGGCAGCTGGTTGCTCTGGGTGCCCTCTAGATCCAGGGCAAGTCTCCAGAGAAGGGGAACCCTTGGCAGCCAACACCCACAGCTACTGCAGGGGATCAGGGTGGAGCCCGAGAAGAGAAGAGCGAGCTGATTCGGGCAGGCCACAGACCTGATTGCTATCCACATTTGGCAATCCAGTCCTCTTTCTACTCTCGCTCTCACCCTGGCCTCAGCCCTTATCTGCCCTTGTCCCACCTTGTTTCTCCCTCCATCTGTTTCTTTGTCTTTTTGGCCCCCTGTCCTTGGTCTCTGTCTCTGCCCTGCCTTGCCTTCTTGAGATTTATCTGAAACTCAGGATGAAATACCCAGTTTCTTTGAGAGCCTCCAGGAAGTGGGGGCTGCTGAGTCCTCCCAGTCGGTCTCTTCCCTTTCCAGTGGGTCAGTTGAGCCTCACTTCTGCCCTAGGAAGAAAGCTTTGGTGTCCCAGGGGACATTTTACCCTAACCCCTTCTCTTGCGCTTTCTCTTTACTGGGTGTATTCATCCCCACCTTTCGACAGGGAGAAAGGACAGTCCAGGAGAAACTCATTCTCAAGGCTTGACTCCTCCTTAAAACATCACAGGATGCATTCCCTGGAAGGGGAAGGGTGCGCCTGGGCTGGCTTCCTCCGAAACTTCAGAACAGAAAGGACGCCTCTTTCCCTGCCCCCCTCCCCCCCAAATCAAGCAGGGTCTGGGAGAGAGGAAGAGATGATTGTTTCTGGAGGGTGGATGGACTGACCTCTGAACCTTCCTTTTCTTCTGGCACAGTCCTGTTTGTGTAGGTGCCAGAATCCTAAGGGGAAAAGGCAAGAGAGAGAAAAAGAACATTCTTTGAGGTCATTCGGCTGCCCTTTTACACCCAAGATCAAGCACAGAAGGTCCAGTGTCATGGCCTTCCCATCTTTCTGTCCTTAGCACGTGGATGTCCTGTGGTATATCTTATAGACACACGCACACACCCTCACATAGTTGAAACCAGAGCTGCTGGCTCCAGGGAGGGGAGTGAGGAAGCAGCTGTGGACAGGTGTGGGTGGCCACATACCTGTCCTCCTGGGAGGTGACACTTCCACTACACCTCCACAGGTTTCATATGAACCTCACCCTAGCCTTGGCCCAGCATTGTCAGGGTGGGCAGGAGGGATGAGAGTTGAGCTGGTCCAATGCCAACAAAGGACGTGTTCTTAGCAGGCCCTTGAAGCATCAGCAAATCAGTTCTCCCAAGAACCAAATCTTGAGGAAGCTCAGCTTCAAGTACAGCAGAGGAGTTTGGGCCTAGATCTCTGGGTGAACTTCAGTGATGGTTGAGAGAAGGACCCCGGAGTCCACTTGAGGGCTGGGGGAGCCCCGATCCTCTCTGATGTATTGTCTAAAGGCAGGGTGCGAGTCCAGGATAAAGTGTGGGGTCTGGACTGGGGAAAATGACCCTGGCAGCCCAAAGCATTCAGCATCTCTGAATCAGGAGAAGGACTGCCTGAAAGGACGTGTCACCACCATTAGCTTGGGCTGGGACTGTAATTGCTGTAATTCGCTGATGAATGCAATTTGCAGCTGGCTTCTCTCTCTGTGACAGGCCTCAATTAGAGTTGCCAGAGGGATCTGGGATGGGAGGGGGAGCTGGGATGTTGTTTCCAACTCCTTCTCCTGGTCCCCTCTCAGCATTCTGCCCCACCCCGAAACAAGAGGGGGTTCCTTAGGCCAACTAATTGTCCCCCTAATACCCCCAGACATGTAATTTCAGAACAGTTGGTACTGTAGTGGAGGGTGAGAAAGATATAAAATGAAGGATGCCTTCCTGCAGGTTGGTCTGGATGCTATGAATTTTTTTTTTTAACAAAATTTTAAAATGTCGGCCGGCCCGGTGGCGCACTGCTACAGTGCACCACTTGGGAGCGCGGCGGCGCTCCCGCCGAGGGTTCGGATCCCACATACAGACCGGCCGCTCACTGGCTGAGCGAGGTGCGGGCGCAACACCGAGGGTTGCGATCCGTTGCCGGTCACGAAAAAAGACAAAAAGGAAAAAAAAATTTTTTTTAAATGTCTATTAATTCAGTCTGACTGGTTAGCTCAGTTGGTTAGAGCACAGTCTTGTAACACCAAGGTCAAGGGTTCAGATCCCCATACTGACCAGCTGGAAAAAAAAATTATTAATTAATTTAAAATAACACTAAGTAATACCATTACATGACAACATAAGTAACACTTTTAAATAAAAAAAAATACATTTTTGAAACAAAATAATGTAGTGAGAAGAATAGCATTGTTTTACATTTTTGAAACTCTAATGTCTGGCATAATAAAAGACCGCTAGATTCACATTACTGCTTTTGCACGCAGTCTGTTCCAATATCCCACATATAGCTGCTGGAAAACTCCCCTGTATACTCAGGACAGAATGAAACTGAAAAAAGCAAATAATGTCTTGGTATCATTAAGAAAATAGTTTTGACATCATGGAGTCCCTGAAAGGGTCTCAGTGACATGGAGGGGTCACACTTTGAGAACTCATCTGGAGGCTATCAGATTCAGGTTTGACTTTGGCAAGAATACTCAGTAGATGCATATCTATCCTGCACATAATGTCTGTCTCTGTTTTCTTCCACCTCACTTTTTTCATTTAATATTGGATGCTATGGATTTTGAAACTCAATCATGTTTCATTTAGTTTAGAATTTTCTTAATTTTTTTTTTAGAGCTTCTAAAAATCCTATAGGAAGACTTTTGAGCCAAAAAACTTATTCTGTTTTATAGACCCCTCTCCCTCTCACCAAAGGAAAAAAGTACGAATCAGAATGATGGAGAGCGGGCCGGCCCGTGGCTCACTCGGGAGAGTGCGGTGCTGATAACAGCAAGGCCCCGGGTTCGGATCCCATATAGGGAT
>NW_007731235.1:149667-151310 GCF_000696425.1 Galeopterus variegatus | reverse complement strand
AAAAAAAAAAAAAAAAAAAAAAAAAAGAATGATGGAGAGCAAGAGAAAAATCAGGTCTCCAGAGACATGATTTTAATTTCAAAAGACTGTAGGGACACTAGAGAACATTCAGTCCAATAGCTTTCAAATTCTTTTTAAAAAATCAATGAGAATCCTTCTTCAAATGAATTCAGTGTGTAAAACAGGTCACAACTGATCCAGTTAAAGTGGAACTGGGGGCTCTGAGCCCCAGTGGACTGGCCTCATCCCTGAATCCTGCCTTGATGGCCTCCCTATGACATCTGAGAGGTTCAGCTAGGGTGACCAATTCATCCCAGCTTACCCAGTTTTAGCACTGAAAGTCCTGTATCCCAAGAAATACCTAGAACCTGGGCAAACTGAGATAGTAGGTTGCTAGGTTCAATGGAGCATAGTTTGAAAACCACTGAGACAATTTCTTTGATCTATTAATGAAGATACTGAAGCCAGAAGAGGTGTGGTTTGAAGTTCTATAGATGGATTGCCATGCACAGGAGTGGCCTGTATTGCAGGGTCAACCCTGCCCCTCTACCCTGTATCTCTGTGAGAGGTAAAAGTGTCCATCTCCAAATCTCTCTCCTCCCTCAAGACCCTCTCTTAGGAAGCCTTTCCTGAATCCTGTAGAAAGAGTTGTGTCCTCTTCTTCTAATTTTCCTTTTAGAGCACTTAATCTGGGAGAGTTATTTTAAATGTTGGATCTTTCTCCTCATTTGGACTGAAGATTCTTGGTTCTATGTCCCATTTATTTTCATATCCCCCAGCAGCTAGTGCAGTGTCTGGCATAGACCAGGCACTCAAAGATGTTTTTAGATAGATGGATGAATGGGTGGACAGATGGATGGACTTGGAGGATGGATGGATGGATGGATTGGAAGATGGGTAGATGAAATGGATGGGGGTGGAGAGAAAGATGGATGCATAGAAAGCTGGGTGCCTTGCTGAAAGCATTGGAATGGAACAAGTAGGAAGTTTCTAGGCAAGTTCCTTTTGCATCAATCCCCCCCACTATGGCCATTTTGCTTGAATTTGATTTTTGGAATATCTAACACACCTATATTCAGTTGCACGGACAAAGCAACTTCCCCAACCAATTAGAAGTCATTTAAATGTATCATTTTGGGATTATTTGTGCCTTTGCTTTCCTCTGCAGAAAGTTAAGATTTAACTATACAAATACAATATTTGATGAAAAATACCTCAAATAGGCAGCTGATGGCAGTGACGAAGACCGTATGAAAATAAAACCGTTTAAAAATATCAGACAAGGAAGAGTGTAGGAGGCAGGGAGAGAGGGTAAGTCACTGGCAAATATAGCAAGCAAGACAATCAGGACTCCAGGACTGTGAGGGCAGGAATCATCAGAGGAAGAATTCAGGGTCACATTAGAAGAGTTTCCCAGTTACCAGGATCAAGAGACAATAGGGCAGAAAGTTGTTTTTTTAATTTAATCTTTTAAAATTTTAACATTTACTTGTACATATTTGTGGGGTACAGTCTGTTGTTTTGATACATGCACATACTGCACAATGACTCACTTAGGGTAGACAGCATAGTTTTGTACCCATTAGTCCTGGACAGAAAGTTTTGAAAGCAAGGGAGAAATAGTGATGCTCATGTTTGGGAGG
>NW_007731235.1:144378-148978 GCF_000696425.1 Galeopterus variegatus | reverse complement strand
TTAGTCCTGGACAGAAAGTTTTGAAAGCAAGGGAGAAATAGTGATGCTCATGTTTGGGAGGAAAACATTAGACTAAATTATTATTTATGATACTTGACCTACTAGTCATTCAATTAAAATTTATTAAGCATCCATTCTGACCCTCTAGTCAGGCCAAGCACTTTCACTTGTATTATCTCAGCCCATCACGCCTGGGGCCAAGAAGAAAAGTCCACACTCTCGACGTGCACATTTTTCTTGCGTGATCTCATCCACACCCATGAGCAGCTACTGTGACTCCCAAGTCTCTATCTTCAGTCGCACTTCCTCTTGAGTCCCACACTACCCACCTCCACCCCACTGCTGGATGTATCCCCCTGGATATTTGTAGGTGGCTTACACTCGAGAGACCCCCCCAAATGGACATCTGTTTGCCCTCTGAACTTGCTCCTTTTCCCAGCTTCCCCATCTCTATTCACGGCACCCTCACCTGACCACTCAACACTCAAGTCAGAACCTGGGCTTCATCCTCTTCCCCCTGCCTGTGCCCCTCACACTGGTCACCATGCACCACGTCCAGAAATTCTGCTTCCTAAATACCTTGCAGATCTGCATTGCCCTCTTCCTTCTCATGGGACTCGCCCTAAACTCAGATCCTCCCCATTTCTCACTGGGTTACTACCCTACCTTCTACGGTCTCCTACTCTCCCATCTTGCCTTCCCCACTTGGTTCTCAGACTAATTTTTCCAAAATGCAAATCTGATCAGTCCCCCCAACAACCAAACCCTTTGATGATACCCCAACTGTCTTTAAAATAGCATCCAAACGCTTTTGCTTCTCCAAGAGCCTTCGCACTCTGACCATTCCTAATCTTTACCCCTGGCTCTGCTGAAGCAAATCATGTACTTGCTGGCACATGCTCTTTCAGCCCATGCCTTTGCACAGGCTATTCCTGCTGCCCAGGAATGACTTTCCTCTCATTTGCACCCATCTGATTCCTTCTCATCCTTCACAACTCAGTGTGTTGGGCAATGCCTTCTCCAGGCAGACTCTCCGGCCACCCTTCTGCTTTTGAGTCTGGGTGACGTGCCCCTCCTCTGGCCTCTGACTGTGTCCAGTGCTTGCCTCTTCCTTGGTGCTGCTTGCACTGTATAACAGTTGCCTGTTTGCTTGTCTGTCTCTCCCACTCAAATGAGAGATTTTCCAGGACAGGTATGCTGTGTTTCATGTCAGTGTTCCTTGTGCTGAATGTGTTGCCTGCACATAGTGTGCCCAGTAAATGTTTGTTCAATGAAGGTATGACCTCTCATAGTTCTCTGTCATCTATGGACCTTTGACCTCATCTTCCCAATTGGGGAAGCCAATTCAGTACAGTTTGAGATAGGACTCAGGATGTGCTGTAGAAATCAGAACGCTTTTCTTTCTCTCCTTCCCTTGTCTCTCTCAGAATTCGCTAGTGGCCACGCCCTTGGCAGAGACACAGGCAGCTCAGTCTGCAAAACGTCAGCTGGCAGCAAGCAGCCCTTCCCTTCCTCCCTGGCTGTGTCTTCGCTCAGCACAAATCTTTTTTCCTTTTTGGGTGTTCAGAGCTCTGATAGCAGAGGGCTGGGTGGGAAGGTGGCAGCAGCGGACTGTCTGCTGGGAGGCAGAGAAGGGAGGTGTGGGGGAGCCAAGATGTGGGTGGAAGCATTGCTATGTGGGCCCTTTTGAGGGAGAAAGAAAATGTAGCTCTTTGGGGCTGCCTGGGGTGGAGCGACTGGGATGCAGTGACTGGGATGCACTTGTCCTCTTTTGCTCTCTAGGGACTGGGATCACCCTGTTGATATTTAGTCTTCTCCTGAGCATTGGTGAGCCAGAGAGAGAAAGATTTTCAGAACTGGTTCTACACATTCCCTTGATACCAAGCCACTGGGCAGAATCTTGGGGGTCAGGCTATTGCTGTTTCCTTGTTTTGGGGAACATAGGAAAAGAGAATCTGCCACCTGCCTCATTCATTCACTCAGTACCTGGGTGATGCCAGAGATGGACAGGCAAAGTGCTCCTCCTGGGGCTCGCAGGCTGAGGGGTGTCAGGCCTGTCAGTAGACATCCTGGTGCTGGCTGGGATGATTGCGAGAGCAACGTCTGGAAGGGCTCAGAGGAGGGCAGGCCACTCTGTCCATGGAAAGGCATCAGCTAAGAGGGTGACGCTGGGCCTCTAGAGGAGATTTCTACACAGCCTTGTTCTCACAGCTACCCTCCCACTTCCATTCCTCAGAGGAGTCTCTGTGTAATTCTTCATGAACAGGGTAGCATCACACATGGTAGAAAGAGGACTGAATTCAAGGAAGATGAAGTGGTTTGAGATCCTGCCTCACCAACTCATTCATTCAGTAAATGCCCCCAATCAGCAGTGAGTCCTTGAATAATTGACATCAGTTCTCTCACCCTCAGTTTTCTCATCCATACAATCGGGATAGCAGGGACACTATCTGTCAGGATTACATGCTTTGTAAACTGTGAAGTGCTGTGCAAATGTGAGGTGTTATTAACCCTTCCATCCATCCACTGATTCAGTCAACCAGTAACTATAAAGTGCCTTCTTCTCATTCCTGACGAGGCCTTCTTTGAGGCAGGAGCCTGGTTTCATGTCTGTGGGTGCGTATGTGTGTGTGTGAGGGTTTGTGTGTGACTGTAGTGCGCCTTCAAACAGCAACTGTCTGCTCTGTCTGAAGGGACATCCTAGCTACCCGGGTGCAGGCGGGCAGGGACACATTCTCCAGCTTCCCTGCTGAGGGATGCTGCTGCACAGAGGGGGCCTGCAGGGCGTGTGACTCACCAGCCTTAGTCATCACCCTGCCTATAGGGCTTCTCTTCCTTACGAGATGATCAACCCAAAATAAAAACGTGGCTGAAGAGCTGTGTCTCCGAGAGGCATCTGAACTGTCAAGAAGGGAGCTGAATTCATTATTTTGCACTTCTTCCAGAACCCCAACACTCACAGCAAGAGCGTCCTGGAGAATCCCAGAGCTGAAGGGTAACGGAGAAAGAGGCCCTGGCCTGGTGGTGAGGGCAGGAGACTGGGGGTGGCTTTCTGACCAGTCACTGTCTCAGCAGGTCCTGGCCAGCCACATCATCAACTCCAACTTGTATAAAGCGCTTTACAGTTTATAAAGTGTTTTTTGTATTTTTTATATACACACTCTCTCATTTGATTCCCATAAAAACCCTGCGAGGCAGTTACTAGAGAGGCAGAACAGGCTAGTGGTAGAGCGTGGTGGCTTTTGGAGCCAAACTGCTTGCATTTGAATCTGTCTCCACAACCTATTGGCCACTGGGACTTTGAGCAAAATCCCTAGTCTCTCTGTGCCTCAGTTTCCTTGTTTTATAAATGGGTATAATAATAGTACCTACTCTGTACAGTTTTTGTAAGGATTAATAGTTTACCATTTATTGCCTGTTTCCTCAAATTAGACCAAAAACTATAGAAAGAAGTGATCTTTGTTTTGTTTGCTGAGTGTCTGGAGTGCTCAGCACAGTGCCTGACAGAGAGGTTTGCAATAAATATTTTTGCAAGGAACAAATAAGAGGCTTAGAACAATGCCAGACACATAGCATGCACTATATGTGTTAGCTATTAATATAGGATTTTCTTCATTTGGGGGATGCACAAACAAAGTGTTAGACCATTTCAGTGAATTGCCTGAAGTCGCAAAGCTGAGACATGGCAGAGCTGGAGCTTAAAATGGAGCTGTTCACTCTAAATTAAGGGTGCTTTTTCCTGCACCGTGACTACCCCAGTTCCTCCTCTTCTTTTCTTTCTTTGATTTCTCTCACCTTCTCCAGGTATATGCTCATTAAAATTGGGTTGTCAGAGATAATCCAGTTCCTTTTCTTCAGTACAGAAAGCCACAGAACTTCCAGTAAGTCGCTTAACTTTTGTGCAGTATAGTTTCTTTATCTGTAAAACAGACATCATAATAGAACTTACTTCACAGGTTCAGCTTTGTGAAGATTAAATGACAGATAATGTATAAAGTGGTGGATGCATAGTAACAGCTCAATACATGTAAACTATGAATCATCATCATTATCTTTTGGGGAAGCCAATAAAATATATCTGTATTAGTCTTTTTGTTGCTTATCACAAAATACCTGAAACTAGGTAATTTGTAAAGAGAAACAAAATTCATTGCTTACAGTTTCTGAGGCTGGGAAGTCCAAAGTCTATCTGGTGGTGATGACAGTGACTCAGGGGTCTCACATTGCAAGATGGTGGAAGCAGAGAGAGAGACAGACAGACTCTCCTCTTCTTTTAAAGCCCTCAGAACCACGCCCCTGACCACCATTTTTAATCCATTCACTACTACAGGGTCCTACAATCCAATCACCTCTTCAAGGCTCCACCTTTCAATTACCGTAATAGGATTTCCCACCCCGTTAACAGTCACAGTGGAGGCTAAGTTTCTAATACATAAAATGTGGGGGACACAATTCTAGCTTCAATGACTTTTGGGGGGACATAATTCAATCTACTATATTCTGCTCTGGCCCCCAAAACTCTTGTCCTTTCCACGTACGAATACATTCATTTCATCCCCAAAGTCTTGTTTCAACTCAAAAGTCCAAAGTTCAAAGTCCC
>NW_007731235.1:143298-143748 GCF_000696425.1 Galeopterus variegatus | reverse complement strand
CCAAGGCTTCCAGCTTGTATTTTCCAAAGCTGTGGGTCCAGCCACACCTGGGGCCAATTTACCCCCAGCTGGGGCAGCCAAAGCAGCTGGGGTGCTGGAGCTGGGAGCAGCTTCTCAAGGTGGTCCTGGGCAGCGAGCCCATGGAGGGCACCTCAGGCCTTTTCCCCAAGACCATTTTGTCTCCCTAGGCCTCTGGGCCTGAAATGGAAGGACTGGCCCCAGAGGCTTCTACAATGACTTCAGGGCCCATTTCCCCTTCTCTTGATAATGCTGTATTTTTGTGTCAATCTTAACAACATTGAATTTTTCTTTCAAAAATGCTCTCTGCTTCTCTACCACTTGTCCAGGTTGCAAATTTTCCAAATCTTTACACTCGGCTTCTCTTTTACATTCTGGCTTTATGTCATGCCTTTGCCACCATAACTCAGCATAGGCTGTTGCAAGTAGCCA
>NW_007731235.1:132781-142532 GCF_000696425.1 Galeopterus variegatus | reverse complement strand
TGAATGCTTTGCTGCTTGGAAATTTCTTCTGTCAAACATTCTGGTTCACAACTCTTAAGTCCCACCTTCCACAAAGACCTAGGGCATGGGCACAACGCAGTCAAGTTCCCTGCCAGTTCACAGCAAGGGTGAGCTTTGCCCAGGTTTCTGACAAACTCTTTCTTATTTCTGAGACCTCCTTAGAATGGTCTTTACAATCCATATTTCTATCAACATTCTGCTCGCCACCACATAACCAGTCTCTAATGAATACTTCTTCTGAATACTCCAAACTCCTCCAACCTTTGCCTAAGACCCAGTTCCAAAGCTGCTTCCACATTTTCAAGTATTTGTTATAGGCAACACCCCACTTCTCTGGTACCAATTTTCTGTGTTAGTCCATTTTTATTGCTTATAACAAAATACCTGAAACGGGGTAATTTTTAAAGAAAAACAAAATTTATTCCTTTACGGTTTCTGAGGCTGGGAACTCCAAAGTCCATCTGGTGGTGATGACAGTGACCCAGCAGTTTCACATTACAAGATGGTAGAAGCAGAGAGAGACAGACTCTCCTCTTCTTTTAAAGCCCTCAGAAGGGCTGGCCTGTGGCTCACTCGGGAGAGTGCGGTGCTGATAACACCAAGGCCATGGGTTCGGATCCCATATAGGGATGGCTGGTTCGCTCACTGGCTGAGCGTGGTGCTGACAACACCAAGCCAAGGGTTAAGATCCACTTACCTATCATCTTTATATAGGATAAAAAAATAATAATAAAGCCCTCAGAACCACACCCTTGACCACCATTTTTAATCCATTCACTACTACAGGGTCCTACAATCCAATCACCTCTTCAAGGCTCCACCTTTCAATTACCATAATAGGATTTCCCACCCTGTTAACAGTCACAGTGGGGGTCAAGTTTCTAATATGTAAAACATGGGGGATACATTTTTTTTTTTTTTTTAGAAGATGACTGGTAAGGGGATCCTAACCTTTGACTTGGTGTTGTCAACACCACGCTCAGCCAGTGAGCGAACCGGCCATCCCTATATGGGATCCGAACCCGGGGCCTTGGTGTTATCAACACCACTCTCTCCCGAGTGAGCCACCGGCTGGCCCAGGGGGATACAATTTAAGCTTCAATGAGTTTTGGGAGGACATAATTCAATCCACTACAATATCTTAGATTTAGACTCAGAATGTTAGAGTTGAAAGAGATCTTAGAGAATATGGTCCAATTTTTAAATTTTATATATGAGGAAACAGGGCTGGCTGTGCCCAGTTGGTTGGAGCACGGAGCCAATAACAACAAGGTCCAGTGTTTGATCCCTGTACCGGCCAGCTGCCAAACAAACAAACAAACAAACAAAAAACCCAGAATCATTTGATTTGCCCAATGATACAATACTTATTTTTAAAAATTATTACCTAGGGGAAACTGGGTGAAGCATTACAGGGACTCTTTCTACTATCTTTACAACTTTTTCGTAAATCTAAAATTATTTCAAAATAAAAATAACAACAGCAACAACAATAGTTGCTGCAATTACTTCTAAAAAGTAATCATTTAAATTATAGGGAAGGGAGGTAATTATAGATGAGGGTGTGTGGGAGGTGGGAAAAGAGGTGGGGAGATATTTAGGAACATTCTTCTCTAATTACTTTGTTCCTCTCCAAAAGAGATATTGAGCTGTATTCCAGGGTATTTATCCTGTCTTCTGCTATAGCCAATCTGTTAAACTTATTCACTGACTTCTTAATTTCAGATACTCTATTTTTCAGTGTTCATTGGGTTGTATTTTTTCTGTTGTTGTTATCAAATAACCATTTGATTTTTTTTAGATTTCAATTATATGTTGGAATTCTCTATTTTAATCTATTTTGTTCATCTTTTTCTCTATTTTTTGAACATATTAATGATAATTATTTGAAAGTCTTCAACTTCGTTTTGGTTTTTTTTGGGTTTTTTTTGGTGGCTGGCTGCTATAAGGATCCAAACCTGTAAGCTTAGTGTTGTAAGGCTGCATTCTAACCAGCTGAGCTAACCAGTCAGCTGAAAGGCCTCGTCTTCTAACTCTAATGTCTACACCATCTGTTGATCTACTTCTCTGTGTTTTTATTTGATTATCAGTCATATATTTCTGTGTAGTGGATTGAATTATGTTCCCCCAAAACTCCCTGAAGCTTGAATTGTATCCCCCACATTTTATGTATTAGAAACTTAGCCCCCACTGTGACTGTTAACAGGGTGGGAAATCCTATTATGGTAATTGAAAGGTGGAGCCTTGAAGAGGTGATTGGATTGTAGGACTGTGCAGTAGTAAATCGATTAAAAATGGTGGTTCTGAGGGCTTTAAAAGAAGAGGAGAATCTGACTCTTTCTCTCTCTGCTTCCACCATCTTGCAATGTGAGACCCCTGAGTCACTGTCACCACCACTGGATGGACTTTGGACTTCCCAGCCTCAGAAACTGTAAGCAATAAATGTCGTTTTTCTTTATAAATTATCCCTTTCTAAGTATTTTGTTATAAGCAGTGAAAACGGACTAATACATCCTGTCTCTTCACGTACTTGATAATTCTTGATCAAATGTTTTAAAATATGTATAAAAGCACTATGGAGGCTCCAAAAGAAGTTTATTTTTCACCAGAGACAGTTACATGGTCCTCTGCAAGAGAGACAGTGTGGCCGATCCCCTTAATCCAATCGGGGACTCTGCTAAGTTGAGGCAGATTTAGTGAGACTTAGTTTACCTTGGGTTTGCATCCATTTAGTTGAGGGCCTGATGGATTGTATCTTTAACATCAAAAGAAGTGTAAGAATTTCCACTCTGCTTTTTGGCAGTTGGTCAGTTTCTATCTTTAGCTTTCCTCCCTGCATAGCTTTGGACTTCAGCAGATGTGGTGGGCAACCTGGTTGCCTACTTGAGACCCCTCAAGTCTCCCGTGTTGTTTTTCCCATCCCCAGGTGACTATCTGCAGCTCCGCTAGTTTCTCTGCCTGGCAGCAACATCTAGGATGAGCCCAGATTATCAGTCTCTAGTCCTGCCCAGAATTAGAAAAGGCTCCAGGAGGAAAGGAGCTGCAGCTCTCCATTCATCTCTGAAAGGTTCTCTCTGGCTCAGGCTCCCCCAAATTGATACCAAACTCACAGGTCCAGCTGCCTGTCCACAGACAAAAAACAAACAACCTGAAAGTCAAATGTTGGGGAACATGGAAGTCAGCTCTTATTCAGGAAAACCAGTGAGCTGAGGAGAGATGTTGGGCTAACCCATCTCTCCAGTAAATCTGAAGGAGAATGTGTAGCCTAAAGCCATCTGCAAGACTCAGGTTTACTGAGGGTTTTTTTTTTTTTTTCCTTTTTGTCTTTTTTCGTGTCCGGCAACGGATCACAACCCTCAGTGTCGCGCCCGTACCGGACCGGGACCGGCAACGGGATCGCAACCCTTGGTGTTGCTCCCACACCTCGCTCAGCCAGTGAGCGGGAACCGGTCTGTATGTGGGATCCAACCCCTCGGCGGGAGCGCCACCGTGCTCCCAAGCGGTGCACTGTAGCAGTGCGCCACCGGGCCGGCCCCTACTGAGGGGTTTTTAAAGAGGGGCTGAGGGAACGGAATGTAGGAAATGAAGAGCAGGCGCGAGGGGCACATTAGCAACGAGGGCTGCATGCAAGGTCTCAGGTGCAAAGTCTCGCCAGGACTCCCGGTGGCTTCTGCTCCTGTCCTTATCTCAGGGTCTGGGCAGTATGTGCAAGTTGGCAGCTTCAGGCTGGCTAGAAAACAACTTGACATTCATGTAAATAATGTCATCTTGCCCCATAATCAAGGTTCAAAATATTAAATGACCGGGCCGGCCTGTGGCTCACTCGGGAGAGTGTGGTGCTGATAACACCAAGGCCACAGGTTCGGATCCCATATAGGGATGGCCGGTTTGCTCACTGGGTGAGCGTGGTGCTGACAACACCAAGTCAAGGGTTAAGATCCCCTTACCGGTCATCTTAAAAAAAAAAAAAAAAAATATTAAATGACCATGGGAAAAGAGGAAACTCAGAGAAATGCACACCAAGGAAAAAACTGTGTCTTTTAAAAACCTTTTGGAGTCCATGTGGTTTTAGGTCCCAACAAGGCTTCAACGGTCCTGCTCACTCCAACGCCTAGGAGCACTCCCAAGAGATATTACGAGGGACTGAAAAGTTGGGACAAAACCTATCGTGAAATCATTTTCCCTCTCTTTTTTCCTCCTTGTCTTTTTTTCTAGTAGCCCTCTGGATGTGGGTACAGAGAGAGGAGAGAGACCCTTGGGGTCAATCCCAGACCTCCTAATTCCCTGGTGTGTGACATCAGAACATTGATTTAACCTCTCCACCTCTCAGCTTGATTTGAACATGGGGATACTGTGCAAATTAAAGAGGTAATACTGTCTGGCACCCAGCACAAAGCCTGGCACATGGGTTTTTTGTACCTTCCTCTTCTTTCTTCTTTTTCCTCTTCTTCTCTTTCCTCTTCCTATAGCTGGTCTGGCCAAGCTTTCTCTTACATGGTGGCTGGGGGGTTCCCACAAAAGGATCAAGGCTTCTGGTTTAAAGATGGTTTTCAGGGCCGGCCCATGGCTCACTTAGGAGACTGTGGTGCTGACAACACCAAGTCAAGGGTTAAGATCCCCTTACTAGTCATCTTTTTAAAAAAAAATAAAAGAAAGATGGTTTTCTACTGACTAGTAGAGAGGTGGCCAACAAATTCAGCCTCAGGGTGGAAGGAGGTAAAGCAGGATCTCTCTAAACAGCACGTGGCCCTTGGGAAGGACAGCTTCAGGGTTGGAGGAGGACAATAGCAATTTAGAGACCATGGGGCTTCCCAGGGCTGGGTCTCCCCCGTAGTAATCTGGGGGTAGAAGACACCCAATGGAACAGAACTGCTCAGACCTGTCACTCTTCAATCGCCTTCCCCAGCCCCCTTGCGAGGCACTTAGATGTATGTTTTCATTTAAACCTAACAGCTGCCCTAAGCAGAAGCAACGGTGTGCTGGAGACAGCTTATGCCATGTTGGACGACGGGGACAGCCAATTGTCAAGTTTTCAGAAATTTTGTGAGCTGGTCGACATTGTGTTGGTAACTTAAAATCTGCTGTGGGGCCGGCCCGTGGGTCATTTGGGAGAGTGTGGTGCTGATAACACCAAGGCCACGGGTTCAGATCCCATATAGGGATGGCCGGTTCGCTCACTGGGTGAGCGTGGTGCTGACAGCACCAAGTCAAGGGTTAAGATCCCCTTACCGGTCATCTTTAAAAAAAATTTAAAAATCTGCTGTGGTGGAGATACTTATTTACATCATGGAAACACACAAACGTTTCTTTTCCTCTGGAGAGCCGGTTGTTAAACATTTACCAGCATCCCACTGGACATCAGTGCCGTTACCATTTTACAGCTGGGTAAGCAGAGGCTTTAAGACCCACCTTTTCAGAATGAGTAAGTGTACAGCTAGTATTAAAACTCAGATCTGTTGGGGTCCAAAGCCCTTGAGTACTTCCCCTGGGGAGATGAACTGGTTTTTTTTTTTTGTTCCCAGGATGGTCAGATATGACCCCAGTTTAGGAAGAAATAAAAATGCTGTGCCTCTCTCTACTGCCTGCCCCAGTGTGAGCGTCCAAAGAACTGTAGAATCTTGCTTTTTCTCTCTGTGATCCTCACCATAACTTCCTGATGCAGGCAGCATGCTTTTAATTGTCCCCATTCTACAGATTGGGACAAAACCCTGAGAGGAATAATGACTCGCAGCCCCGTCCTCACACACTAGTGTCAGGGCTCCATAGTGGCCTCTTTACCTGAATTCAGAAACCCTTCGCCATGCTCTGTCTGCTCTACAATCAAGGAGCAGCATTCTCACTTCAGTTTCAGGTTCAGCAACCATGCACATTTCCTTTCTTTTCCTTTCAGCTGACAGGAAGCCGCTGCTGATCCTCAAGCAGGCTACGTTCATTGCTGCCACAGCCTTAGCTGCAACCATGGTGGGCACAGCTGGGAAGTAAACTCCTTGAAGAAAGTGTGGGTGGAGGGCCGGCCCATGGCTCACTCGGGAGAGTGCGGTGCTGGTAACACCAAGGCCACGGGTTCGGATCCTATATAGGGATGGCCGGTTCACTCACTGGCTGAGCGTGGTGCTGACAACACCAAGCCAAGGGTTGAGATCCCCTTACCGGTCATCTTTTTTTTAAAAAAGAAAGAAAGAAAGAAAGAAAGAAAGAAAGAAAGAAAGAAAGAAAGAAAGAAAGAAAGTGTGGGTGGCACAATTGCTGCCTAAAGGCTAAGGATGTAGTTTAATGTGCCAGCTGGAGCCGCATGTGATGCCAACTATATCACTTGCCTTAGCTGGGGAACTTGGAATAATCACTGTGAGCCTAGTTTCCTCATTTATAAAGTGGGAATCAGAATACTTAACCTCACAGGCTTGCGAGGATTAACTGAGCTACCACCCAGCGCAAGTGCTGGCATGCAATCAGTGCCCAATAATTGGTAGATTGGAGGCACACCATATGGACATTTCAGACAAATGTTAAATCAATATCTGGCTGAGGCTGAAGACAAATATCATTATTATAGAATGAAATTCTCAGGATCAAGAATAAATCTTAAATTTTATTAAATATTTATTACTTTAAAAATTTAGTAGCCAGATTTATAAAGTTTGTCATAATGCAGAAATAATGCTTTCTGGGCCGGCCCGTGGCTCACTCGGGAGAGTGCGGTGCTGATAACACCAAGGCCACGGGTTCGGATCCCATATAGGGATGGCCGGTTCGCTCACTGGCTGAGCGTGGTGCTGACAACACCAACACCAAGTGTTATAAGTAACTATTATTTTGTCATATTATTATTTAAATTTTCATAAATGTTTCATGGCCCAAAATGGCTGTAATGTTTTCTCTAAAGTTTTCTAGCTCAGTGTTTTTCAATGTGGGTCCCTAGACCAGCAGCATCACCATTACCTTGGAGCGTGTTAGAAAGGCAAATTCTTGGGCCAGCCCCTGGCTCACTTGGGAGAGTGCGGTGCTGATAACACCAAGGCCATGGGTTCGGATCCCTATATAGGGATGCCCGGTCAAGAGAGTGTGGTGCTGATAACACCAAGGCCATGGGTTCGGATCCCTATATAGGGATGCCCGGTCAACTCACTTGGGAGAGCGTGGTGCTGAAAACACCAAGTCAAGGGTTAAGATCCCCGTCAGTCATCTTTTTAAAAGAAGAAAGAAAATACTGTGTGATGGGGGGACCTGGGGTGGGAAGAAGTGGAAAGAGGGTTGGAGTTGGCTTGGGTTTCAGTCCTAGGCTTTTCTATTTCTTACCATGTAAACATGAGTATGTACTTTATTACTTTGAGCTAGTGTTTTTTTTCTTTTTAATTTAATTTTGTTTTGTTGTAAATACAATACCTGTTGTGGGACTAACTGGCACCAAGTGGGAAGGGGATCCTCTGTCCTGATAACATCCCTGACAGAGGCAAGAACTCCCTACTGAATTTTTATTTTTTCCTTTTTGTCTTTTTCGTGACCGGCAACGGGATCGCAACCCTCAGTGTCGCGCCCACACCGCGCTCAACCAGTGAGCGGACCGGTCTCTATATGGGATCTGAACCCTCGGCGGGAGCGCCGCCACACTCCCAAGCGCCGCCCTCAACCGAGTGCACTACCGGGCCGGCCCCTTACTGAATTTTTTTAAAGATTTCACTTGGTTTATTTCCTCTTCTCTGCTAACCCATCAAGGTGATTGGGACTACCACATGAGATAGAAGATGTGAAGGTGCTTAGTAATCCAAAGGCGACCAGGAGAGGGGGTCCAACGAGTTACCTTCCTACAAAAAGCCATGGTCCTAGTGATGCAGTGTCCACCCATGAACACATGGTGGTTCCTGAAGAAATGCCCTTTGAGGAGTGTTTTGTGGCCAGAATGTGTTCTCTGCCACCTACTTTCTCTCATTCTTTCATTNACCGGTCTCTATATGGGATCTGAACCCTCGGCGGGAGCGCTGCCACACTCCCAAGCGCCGCCCTCAACCAAGTGCACCACCGGGCCGGCCCCTTACTGAATTTTTTTAAAGATTTCACTTGGTTTATTTCTTCTTCTTGGCTAACCTATCAAGGTAATTGGGACTACCACATGAGATAGAAGATGTGAAGGTGCTTAGTAATCCAAAGGCGACCAGGAGAGGGGGTCCAACGAGTTACCTTCCTACAGAAAGCCATGGTCCTAGTGATGCAGTGTCCACCCATGAACACATGGTGGTTCCTGAAGAAATGCCCTTTGAGGAGTGTTTTGTGGCCAGAATGTGTTCTCTGCCACCTACTTTCTCTCATTCTTTCATTCATTTATTCGTTTGTTCACATGATGACACTTCTTGAGTACTGCTCTGTGCCAGTCCTTGACTGGGCACTGGACATAGAGTGATGTGAGTAAGGCAGATCTGGTCCTTGCCCTCAAGCGGGTAACAGTCTATGGGAGAGAGAGAATCCTGGAGGATTCTGGTGCTGTGTGTTTGGTGCCAGGATAGAGGGACACACAGTGGGGCTCTAGGACTGCAGAGTCCTCATATCGGTCCTGGTGAGGGGCACTTGCTCAGTGTGGACTCCCCCAGCCCAACCTGAGATATCCTTTTGCTCTCATGGGTCCAGGGTGGACAGCAGATGGGGCAGCTCTAGGAAGGCCCGACGGAGGGAACCAAGGTTGGGCACATTCTTGCTGTAACCTTACTGCTCCCACGGTCCTGTCTCCCTGTAAGGTGTCTGTAGAGCCAATTTTGCTATTTTAACCTTCTCCAATTAAGCATCAGGAAGGCAGGGAGACCTGAAGTGCAGCCTGGCCGATGGGTTATTTATTCCATCACTTGAATCACAATACATCTTCAGACTTCCCTTGATTTGGCTAATTCAAGAGATTAAGGCCCAAATACGATGCGGGCAGGGCTGCCAGTACGTATCACAAACCCCTCATTTTGTACCAGCTGATGGGAGACCTTAATTGCCCAGATGGTGAGAGAGCATGATTAGTCCTTTTCTGCCAAGCCCCAAGGGAGATGGGAATGAATCACAGAGCCGGAGCGGGAGGGGCTCTTCTGTCTCTGGGAGCCCTGGAGCTGCTGAGAAGATTCCCTGATGAATATGCAGTAGAGGAAGCTGGTCAGTCTTCCCGCTTGGCTTCAGTCTGGCGATTGCTTCCAGTTCTGGCAGGCTCCGTGCTCCCTGCAAGTCCTCTCTCTCTGGCTGCAGATTTCATTTCCCCCATTTTCCTGCACACGTCACTTCTTCACCTCCCCTCACCCCTTTCAATAGGTTTTTATGTTCTTGGCAACAAGACCTCCTACTCACCAAGACTAATGCTCACCAGGATCGTCCTCATCTATTTGACCTCCCTATAACGTTTGGAGCTGTTGGGCACTTCTTTCTGAAAACTCTTTTACTTCTCTTCTGAGGGTCCTTCCTCCTGCTTTTCTGATCTTTTCTTCTCCATGTCTGTCTTCCTCTCTGCGTTCTGAACATGTTGGCAAGTTTCCAGTTCTCTGTTTTAGTCTTTTTAAAAAGTCTCTTTGGGCCGGCCAGGTGGCGCACTCGGTAGAGTGCAGCGCTTGGGAGCGCGGCTGCGCGGATCCCATATAGAGACGGGTCCGCTCACTGGTTGAGCGCAGTGCGGGCACGACACCAAGGGTTGCGATTCCATTGCCAGTCGCGGTACTGGCGCAACACCGAGGGTTGCGATCCCGTTACCGGTCACGAAAAAAGACAAAAA
>NW_007731235.1:131033-131784 GCF_000696425.1 Galeopterus variegatus | reverse complement strand
AAAAATAAAAAGTCTCGGGCCGGCCCGTGGCTCACTCGGGAGAGTGCGGTGCTGATAACACTGAGGCCCCGGGTTCGGATCCCATATAGGGATGGCCGGTTCACTCACTGGCTGAGTGTGGTGCTGACAACACCAAGTCAAGGGTTAAGATCCCCTTACCGGTCATCTTTTAAAAAAAATAAAAAGTCTCTTTGCTTGCTCAGGGAGTAGTAGATGCATCCACTCACTCTCTTTTTATTTCTTTTCTAAGGAAGGCGACCCCTCCTCTGTACCAAGGGATGAATCATGATTGGTCCAAGCAACCATGGTAAATCATTTATCTTTGCTTGTGATTTGTTTAAGGGTAGACATGTGACACAGGCCAATGGAGCACAAGTTGAAGTTTGGGTGGGAGGAATTTCAAGGAACAAATATGTGAGGAGAAGCTGCCCTTTGTGCCTGTACACAAGACCTGAGGATATGGTGCCTGAAGCTGTAGCATCTACCCGTGAGCCTGGGGAGAAGTCCAACAGAATCTATCACAGTGATGCTGCCCTGGAGTTCTGAGGTGGTTCAGCTGATGAATGAATCAATCCTGGACTGAGCCTGCTATTCTTATTTTTAAGCTGCTATGAGTTGGGTTTTCTGCTACCTGCAGCTGAAAGCCGAAAGCATTCCCGACAGAGACAAGAGGAGATACTAACATCGCCCGTGACTTCAACTACCAGCCCTGTGCTGCTGCCTCCCATGTTTGTGTTTGATCACACCTCTC
>NW_007731235.1:130216-130932 GCF_000696425.1 Galeopterus variegatus | reverse complement strand
GTGACTTCAACTACCAGCCCTGTGCTGCTGCCTCCCATGTTTGTGTTTGATCACACCTCTCATATTGACAAAATAAAATTTAAAATAATAATAATAAAAAAAAATAATTCACACCTCTCACCTACAGCATCACAGACACCTTCACCTGCATACCCCTCAGACCTAAGGTCTAAAACAAAATCCGATCTGTACATCCTCTTATTCTCAGGCCAAGTCAAGTTGCTTCCTGTCATCCTGCATATCTGTGTAAGAGCACTTGTCACATGGGTTTAACTGTCTTTCTAGAATTTAAACTCTCAAAGGCCTGAAACCTTATCTTATCCATCTTTAAATCCCTAGTATCCAGTGGGAGCTCATTAGATTCTTCTTGAACAAATTAATTGGTGAGTATTCAGAATATTCAGATGTGTTCAGCTGTAAATGATACACCACCTAAGGAATAGTAACTTAAATAGTAAAGACATTTAACTGTCCCACAAATGTGAAGTCTGGAGGTAGGTGGGTGGTTCCAGGATTAGTTAAGCAGCTCAGCAAGGTCAGGGTACTGAGCCAGAATCTCTGAGATGCTCTTGGCTCAGAATCTCTGAGAATTTCTGGGATTCGTCATGGTTGCAAGGTAGCTGCCGCAGCTCCAACATTATATCTTCACATAACAGTCTTCCAAACAGGAAACAAGGTTTGGGGGGTGGGGGTCTTGGTGGTAACAAAAGGGCTTC
>NW_007731235.1:126549-129617 GCF_000696425.1 Galeopterus variegatus | reverse complement strand
GTCTTCCAAACAGGAAACAAGGTTTGGGGGGTGGGGGTCTTGGTGGTAACAAAAGGGCTTCAGCTCCATCTACTTCTCACTTTGGGGAGGGACCAATTCTTTCAGAAATAACTCTCAGCGTTGTTAGCTAGAAATATGTTATGTATCGCTTTAGATCAGTTTTTGGCAAAGGGAATAGCAGTTACCCAGATTGGCTCAGATCAGTCCTGAGTCATTCCTGGTGCTGGGCACATCCCTGTCTGACAAGCAGGGCTCTGAATCAAGGTAGGAAAGTGTTGACTGGATAAGTTATCAATGATATTTGCCACTGATGTGCTCTATCCTCGGTCCAAGTTCTTTCAGAGCCCTCACTGATGACTTGGGCAATTCTGAGATACACATAGCTTTGTGATGAACCCACTCTTGTGCAGAAACAATCCTTAAATGCTCCACATTTAGTGACCCATAGCTGAGACTGAGTATGTGCAATCCTACAACTTCATGAACTTGCCCTCTAGCAGGGAGGTGCCCGTGGGAGCCAGTGTCAAGGGGAGAAATCTGCGGCTGAAAGTGCAGGTTTAACTCTGCTTGTGGAGCCATGTGCTGTGGCTGGGGGTTGTGTTTATTTGGAGGTAGGATCATCTTGTTCCACTTCTCACAAAGGCACCCTAACTGCTGGGGCCGCCCTGCCCTCCAGAAAGGCTATACCAATTTATACACCCACCAGCAGTACGGGAGAATTTCCATCTCCCTGTACTCTTGCTCCATTGCTAAATATCATCACTTCAGAAAATGTGTAATAATCCTCCGGGCTTTGGCCTTTCTCTATGTACTTGCTATCTAACCCTAGATTTACCTTCCCCCAGATCTCAAAGCAGTCACTCCCTTGCTCAAAATCTGCGATTCTCTATTAGGCATAAGTTAAACCCCTTGGCTTTGTGGGCCCCTTAAGATCTGAGCCCCACCCTATGCTCCCAGCCTTATTTCTCATTATGAATCTTTCACCTCAGCCAAATGTTTGCTTATGCTGTTCTCCACCCGCAAATTCCTTCCTTCTGCTTTTCTGCTCATTCTTGAACACATGGCTCAGAGCCCACCTCCTGTAGAAACATTTCTTCACCGCTCTAGCCAACCCTCTTATCACCTCTGAACTGAATTCCTTCAGTTCAGTGGTTCACAACCTTGGCTGCACATTGGGATCATCCGGGAGCTTTAGAAAATACCATTGCCTGGGTCCAGCCACAGACATTCTGATTTAATCGGTCTGGGTGCTGGACTGGGCTCTGGGATTTTTAAAGACCCTCCAGATGATTCTTATGTGCAGCCAGGTTCCAGAACCACCTATTTAACTCATTTGGATGTATTGCCTTGCATACGGGAGAGCTCTTTGAGGGAGCTTTAAAAATCTGATTCCTGTGGCTGGCCGGTTACTCAGCTGGTTAGAGCCTGGTGTCAGAACACCAAGCCGCCAAAAAATATCAGATTCCTGGGCTGTACCCCCAGAGGTTTTGACATCTGTAATTTTTTTTAAAGTTCCCCAGGTGATTCTGATGTGCAACTTAATCAAGGGCCACTGTGCTATGCTTATATTTTTTTATAGTTCCCATGTTGCTGTGCACAGAGTAGGTTCTTAATAATATCTAATTGTTTGTACGTTGACTGATTAAAGAGACATAGAATGGCATAAGTGTACAAATGATGTAGGGAAAGAGAAGAAAAATGGTCAGGGCCCCTCAGATGTTCAGAATCTTGCCAAGCATTTGATGTAAATATGCACGTGTGCCCAGGTGTTCTTTGGCTATTGTCTGTAGATGAGCTTGGGCACCTGGGTGTTCCTGGGTTGTCTGACTCACACCCAGGTGTCCTGGGTTATCAGACTTAAGTATGAAGGATGAATGATTCTGATCCACAATGTTGCCCCACCCCTGGGATGCCCCAGGGGGGCCATGGGGAGGCCACTACTGCTGCTGAAGGCTGTTGCTGCCAGGGCCCCTGGAATGCCCTGACAGGTCACCACTGCCACCACCGCTGCTGACACTACTGCTGCTGCTGAGGAAACTGAGGACTGAGCTTGTGTCATCTGCCAACAGCTCCCGGGATCTTTCCCAATTACCCAGCTAGTGGACTTACGTGTGAGGGGTCTGGTGACCCAGCCAGGCATATGAGGGGTCTATGACATGTGAGGGGTCTATGACACAGTCTATACAATGGATTTGAAAGGTCTGTGGGCTCTAACCCTAGCAATACAGTTGGCTACTTTGGCAGGATTCTGACAATGCCCTAGCAATACAAATGATATTTGACAACCGTAATGTGTAAGAGTTATTATTAAGAGGTTATTATAACTATTTAAAGTTCCAAGCTTGTCTTTGCAATTTTTGAGGTAGGGCTATGTTTAGAGTAGCAGTGAGTGCTTGGGAAAGTTTGTTGAATGGGTACATGAAAGGGGTCCTGTTACAATATTGTAATGCTGCACAGTACTCAGATTTTCTACCTTGGCACAGGGGCTTACCAGTATCCAGTGTCCTAGACTGTGCCAACGATTGGGAATTCTTGGTTTGGAGAATGGGCTAGGGCCTTTAATACCTGTTATTTAGACTTGTCTTTTTAGTTCAGAGTAAAGTCAATAAAAATGCTTCTTCTCCTCCTGTCTCCTCTTCACCCTTTCCCCCCCAACCGCGTCCCCAGGTGCAAATGCGGATGTGGCCCTTGTCTGGAATAAAAGGGATCCGTCTTCTGTCTCCTCTTTCTTTAGAGCAGGGATTCTGCAAAGTAAAAGCAAGATTGGGGTGGGAGTGGGAGCAGGGAGGTGCCTTGGAGGGGGAATGGACTGGGGTGGGGGATGGAAGGGGAGGGTGGAAAGTGGAACTGAAGCCAGACCCGTGTACAAAGAGACTCAGTTGTTCTTATACTCTGACCCTCTCCCTGCCAATTATAGAAACAATATATGTTCAGTGTAGACAATGTGAAAAACAAAAAGTCTGTCAGAAATATACGTACACATCTGACCGTCCATGATCCCACCACGCAGAGGGAACCATTGTTACGGAAATTTCTTTCAGTCTTATTTGTATGCATAACAAAAATGG
>NW_007731235.1:123900-125607 GCF_000696425.1 Galeopterus variegatus | reverse complement strand
TATTATAATTCCTTTTATTTATTTATTTTTTGGGTGGCTGGTGGGTACGGGGATCCAAATCCTTGATCTTCGTTTTACAGCACTGCGCTCTAATCAACTGAGCTAACCAGCCTGCCCTATAATTCCTTTTAGTCTTTGTCAATTTGATAGATTTTTAAAAGACTTTTTATGGTAATTTTAATCCTACGGTGTCTTCATTTAATGGTTTTTGCCACCTCAAAACCAGTCTTTGCAGGTCGTAATGCAGTGATACATAGTGGTTTTATGGGTCCTTGTCTCCAGGGTGCTGGCTTTTGACATGCTGTGAAACTGCAGTATGGACAGTTAGATAAACAAATGACTCGGTTCAGAGCAAACCGTGCCTTGCCCAAGTTACTGGATCTGGGCTGAGACCTCAGATTCCTGCTCACAGGTAAGTATTCAGTGAAGAGTGAGGTAGAAAGATTGCTGTTAGTCTGAAGTTAAATGCCATTTCCAATAAAGGGAGAAATATTTGGGAACTTAATAAAAATATCTTTGTTATTTTTCCCTAGCAGACAAACTTGACTCCTTTGCTTTAAGTCCAGGGGGATGGTGGCTCACCCCTGGGGTGGGGGGGGTGTTCTGTCACACAGGAGGTGGTGCCTTTGTGTGGCTTCCAGGCTCTGTTGGCTCTTTAGGAGTTTGATTTGGGAAAAGAGGAAAGAAGGTGACTTCTGTTGCTGCCATCGGTTCCCGGGATGATGGCTAAGTGATGATATTGACGAATCATTTGCATCTAAGAGGCGGTTTGGGAGTTTGGTGAATAGCCTATGATTGCAGATAAACACCACCTGCCATGCTCTCCGCTGCAGCCCCCTTCTACGAGGGAGGGAGGGTGTTCTCCTGGGCAGAAAAGCTGTTCTTCCCTTCGCTCTCTAATGCTTTTATGCTAATGCTCTGGAGCTGGACAAGGAAACTGGATTTACAGGAAGTCTAGTTGGTTCCTCCGGGAAGAGAGAAGAGCTGTTTCCAGTTGAGGCTCATCTACATTTTGATCAATTGGAGAAGTGGTGGCTGCAGAAGCCTATTCCCAGCCTCCAAAGGTCCCCTTTGTGTGTTCTGTGGATATGATGCTTGCTGAAATGCAGATTCCACGGCCCTACACCAGACCCTGGTAGGCTGGGGGATCTGTGTTTTTAACAAGCTCCCCTAGATGATCTTATGAACCCTGAGGCAGTTCATGAGATGAGCCTCATATTACCTGGAAGGTGTTAAAAACGATAGATCCTCAGATCCCAGTGCCTGAAGATTCTGATTCCACAAGCTGGGAATCTGTGTGCAGGAAGGGTTCTTTTACCAAGGGATTTTGGGAATCAGCCAGGTCTGGAAATCACTATCCTAAGGAAATTACCAGGGATAAAATATTTGGAGACCCCTTATATTCATTCTACAGGACATGGAACAGAAGAGACAGGGAAAGGACCTGAGGAGCTAGGATTGCTTCTGGGGGCTGCCTTCGTGTTTCTCTTTGGACCTGGGCTGATTACTCGGAGCCAGGTGAACATTAACTACGGAGAACAGAAGCACTTTGAACCAGCTCCTCATTTGCTCCTGGGTGTGAATTTTCTTCTAAAAGTTGGTTTCAGGGCTGGCTGGTGCTGATAATAACAAGGTCAAGGGTTAGGATCACTGGACCAGTCAGCCACCACCACCACCAACAAAAAAAGCTGGTTTCAGTAGTGAGCA
>NW_007731235.1:118201-123773 GCF_000696425.1 Galeopterus variegatus | reverse complement strand
GCCGGACACGAAAAAAGACAAAAAGGAAAAAAAAAAAAAAAACTGTTACACTATGTTTGTGAAAACTGTTGGAGGGGAGTCTTCCATGCATGACGTGTCATTATCCTTATCGTGACAGTTTATTAAGACTATGCACCCTCTTCATTCAATGCCCAGTGGAGTCCTGGGTAGGGAGCACCAGGGTGAGGACTGTGAGTACTTTCAGGATCTAGGGACAATGCACACCCAGCACTTGTGCAGTACATGCACAGTTCTTCAGGCCAACTGCTATGAGAGGAGGAAAAGAAGACGCACGGCAATTAGCCCTTAAGGGGCTCATAAAACAGAGATGTAGGTACCTTTTGGGGGTGTCTATTTATCCCAATGATTCTCAGCTGAGGCTGGTACTCTTTCCCAGAGGGCATTTTGATTGCCACAATGATTGGGAGGGTTACTACTACTGGGATTTAGTAAGTGGGGGATGGGATAGTCCTGCACAACAAATTATGTAGCTCCAAATGCCCTTAGTGCCCCTGTTGAGAAAAACTCATCTAGTCCGTAGTCAGAGCCACCATGTATGGGTGTGCAGTTTGCCACTGCACAACTCTTGAGGGCACATTCACGTGGTAGTTAAGTGTGTGGATTCTGAAACTAGACAGCCTGAGTTCAAATGCCAGCTGAAAGCCCTTAGACATATTGCTTATCTTCTGTGTACCTCAGTTTCCTCATTTGTAAAGTGGGAATAGTAAAAGTGACATACCTTATAATAACAGCGTAGAATAATCTCATAGGGTTGTTATTATGACTAAATGAGTTAATAAATGTAGAGCTTAGAACAGTGCTTGGCACATGGTAAATGTTCAACTAATATTACATTATTACTGTTTTCTGAGATACAACCTCCCCACCTACTGGAGTGGGGCCCCAGTTTCTATTCCCTGATCTTGACCATATCTGCCTGGATTCTTGTTCTCCTTGAGGCTTAACTTTTCCTGGTTCCCCCTGAAAATTTACTGTGAACTTCCCTCGTTGCTTAAGCTTGCTTGAGTTGATTTTTGTCATATACAGCCAAAGGTCTTAATGACTGAGACAAGGAGAAAAGACTCACCTGCACAAAACAACAGTAGATAATACAAAAGAGCTTTCAATTAAGTGTGAGGTTGCCTGGCATAGAAAGACCATAAATGCCACAGACAATACATAATCGTGGCTGAATGAAATTTCAATTCAAACAAGTCGTTAAGCAAATAGAATACTGCTAGCTAGGATCTCACTCTCTGTTCTAACAAAACAGGCCCAACAATCAGGACCAGTCTCGACATGTGCCTGAAAAGTCAAGGGAAAGAGACCCTCTCCCTCAAAATCTTCCCTCCTAGCACCTGCAATTCTATTATTGGCAACTCATGCCTTTGATTAACAGGGGATCTTCTTTGAAAACAACCCAGAAGCCTACTACACCCTACTGAGAATGAATTTAAGTTGTGTCCTCCCTCCTCCTCCATTTCCCCAACCCCAGCTACAAATGGGGGCAACAAGAGAGAGCCCAGGGAGAATGGAAGAGGCCAGGCTTTGCAGAATGTGTCTTCCTTCGGAACTGCTGGTGGTCTCATCAACCACATGTTCTCTCTTTTTTTTTTTTCCTTTTTGTCTTTTTTCGTGACCGGCAACGGGATCGCAACCCTCGGTGTTGCTCCCGCACCTCGCTCAGCCAGTGAGCGGCTGGTCTGTATATGGGATCCGAACCCTCGGCAGGAGCACCGCTGCGCTCCCAAGTGGCGCACTGTAGCAGTGCGCCACCGGGTCGGCCCCAACCACATGTTCTCTTGGCTAAGGCCAAATCTGATCTGATTGCTCTGAGGTGAAAGTGAGGGGGATGGGTCTGGCTTTTGGGTCCCAGGAATGGTTGGTTGTTCATCAAACATTTGGTGAGTCAGTGGGTCTCAAATTTTGCTGCGCATTAGAATGATCTGGGAAGCTTTAAACAATCTCAGTGTCCAGGTCACACCAGACTGATTAAATCAGAATGTCTGGGAGTGGTTACCAGAAATCAGAAGTTATTAAAGACCCCCAGGTGGTTCCAATCTGTAACCAGGTTTGGGAACCACTGTCCTGAGCATTTTGTGTATGAGGCTCCTCACATGACACACAACAGGTGAGAACCTGGTTCCTGCCCTCCAGAAACGGTACTTAATTAATTAACTAATTTATTGGCAGCTGGCTGGTATGGGGATCTGAACCCTTGACCTTGGCGTTATTAGCACCACGCCCTACTGAGTGAGCTAATCAGCCAACCCAGTACTTAATTTAAAATATATTTATTTTTAAAATTATCATGCAGTACAATTTATTTTTTCTGTTGGTGTACGGTTCTACGAATTTTTTTGTTGAGATATAATTCACATACCATAAAATTCACTCTTCTGGGCCGGCCTGTGGCTCACTTGGGAGAGTGTGGTGCTGACAACACCAAGTCAAGGGTTAAGATCCCCTTACCAGTCATCTTTAAAAAAAAAAAAAAAATCACTCTTTTAAAGTGTACGATTCAGTGGCTTTTAGTATACTCACAAAGTTGTGCAACCATCACCACTGTCTAATTCCAGAACATTTTCATAATCTCTCATAAATACCCCATACCCATGAGTAGCTGCTCCCCGTTTCCCCGTCCCCCAGTCCTTGGCAAATATAAATCTACTCTCTGTCTCCATGGATTTGCCTATTCTTGACATTTCATATAAATGGAATCACACACTATGTGGCCTTTTGTGCTGGGCTTATTTCACGTAACATAATGTTTTCACGATTCATTCATGTTGTAGCATGTGTTAGTATGTCGTTCCTTTTTATCAATGAATAATATTCCGTGTATGGATACACTACATTTTGTTTATCCATTCATCAGTTGATGGACAGCTGGGTTGTTTCCACTTTTTGGCTGTCATGAATAATGCTGCTATGAACATTCATGTACAAGTTTGTGAACATGTTTTCATTCTTTTGTGTACATATCTAGGAGCAGAATTGCTGGATTATATAGTAACTTTATGTTTAACTTTTTGAGGAACTGTCAGACTGTTTTCCAAAGTGGCTGCACCATTTCACATTCCCACCAGGAATGTTTCCAATTTCTCTACATCCTCACTAACACTTATGATTATCTGTCTTTTTGATGATAGTCCTCCTAGGAGGTGGTTCTGTGAATTCTGACACACACTTGTATATAGATTTATATAACCACCCACCATAATCAGGATGCAGGACTGTTCCATCACCACAAAAAACTCCTTCCTGCTATTCATTTATTGCCACCCCTCCCCCATCCCTAACCCTGGGAACCACTGATCTGTTCGTCACCCCTATAATTTTATTATTTGAGAATGCTCTATAAATGGGATCATACAGCATATAATCTTTTGAGACTGGCTTCTTTCACTCAGCATAAATGCCTTTGAGATTCATCCAAAATGTTGTGTGTATGAAGTCTATTCCTTTTTTTTTTTTTTTTTTTTTAAAAGATGACCGGTAAGGGGATCTTAACCCTTGACTTGGTGTTATCAGCACCACACTCTCCCGAGTGAGCCACGGGCCGGCCCAAGTCTATTCCTTTTTACTGCTGAGTAGTATTCCATTGTGTGACTGTACTGCACTTGGTCCACTCATCTGTTAAAAGACATTTGGGCTGTTTCCAGTCTTTGGCAATTATGAATAGAGATGCTATAAACACACACGTACAGATTTTTGTATAGACATAAATATTAATTTATCTAGGGTAAATGCCCAGACCTATTTACCCTATGCTGGGTCACAGAGTAAATGTAGGTATGTTTAACTTCATAAGAAACTGGGCCGGCCTGTGGCTCACTGGGTGAGCGTGGGGCTGACAACACCAAGTCAAGGGTTAAGATCTCCTCACTGGTCATCTTTAAAAAAAAAAAAAAAAACAACTTTATAAGAAACTTCCTGTCTTCCAGAGTGGCTGTACCACAGTGTATTTTCACCAGCAATGCATGAGAGTTCCAGTTGTTCCACATCATTGCTGGAATTTGGTATTGTCTGTAGTTTTTATTTTAGTCATTCTAATAGATGTATAGTAATATATTATCTTGGTTTTTTAATTCGCAGCATTTCTAACGACTAATGTTGTTGAACATCTTTTAATGTGCTTATTTGCCACCCTTATATGCTCTTTGGGGAAGTATTTGTTCATGTCTTTTGCTTATTTTTAAATCAAATTGTCTTGTTTTCTTATTGTTCGGGCATGAGAGTTCATTATCCATTCTGGATACAAATTCTGTGTTGAGCATATGATTTGTAAATATTTTCTCTCAGTCTGTACCTTTTTGTATACATGTCTGATGAGAGAAAGGAATGGAATTTATTTATTGAGCACCTACTCTGTGCCAGCCGTTGTATTGGATTGCTGGAGGAATAGGAGTATGCGTAAGACAGAGTTCTGTCCCCAAGGGAGCCTTCCTGGGGGTGGCGGAGGAGGGGTGAATCTTGGACCCCACTGTCCATACCACAAGCAGAAATGTCTGACGCAGCAAAAGTGAGGTCGGAGGAGGAAACGTAGAGCCAGGTGGTTGAAAGTAAGAGCTTTGGAGTCAGATGGTTTGGTCCCAGCTGCACCATTTGCCATCTGTATGACCTTGGGCAGGTTACTAAATCTCTCTGTACCTCAGTTTTGTTTTTTGTTTTTTTTTTTAAAAGATGACCGGTAAGGGGATCTTAACCCTTGACTTGGTGTTGTCAGCACCACGCTCAGCCAGTGAGCGAACCGGCCATCTGTATATGGGATCCGAACCCGGGACCTTGGTGTTATCAGCACCACACTCTCCCGAGTGAGACATGGGCAGGCCCTGTACCTCAGTTTTTTCATTTGCAAAGTTGGGGGGTAATAATGCCCACCATGGGGTTGGGGGGCATTAAATGAGATGACGAGGCAGTACGCAGTAAACTCTCCACCAATGTGAGCTATAATGATTTCTTTTTGTAGCAACATTGTTCTGTGGCAATCGGAGGAAACTACCTGGAGGAAGTGTCCTTCCAGCTGAGTCTCAAGGACGGGAAGGACTTCCAGAAGCAGAGAAGGGGCACTGAAGAGGTGGATACTGCTCTTTAGAACCATACACCTGCCCCTAATTATAAACTCTGCCCCACAGAGGAGTATTTCTTCTCTCTTCCTTCTTCCAGCCCTTCCCCTCTTGTTCTCTCGTCCTGCAATCTCTTTCTTTCCTTTCCCTTCCTCCTCTTTTCCTTCTCCCCTGCCGGAGGCCTCTGTGGGCCCCTCTGGTGTCCTTGGCAATAGGAGGTCACTGATCCCTGGGTTATGAACTGTTCTCTGAGGGTGTGGGGCCACCTTTGGCCCCTTGATGGGGACTTTCCAGCCTGCTGCAAACAGAAGCAGGACACTGTTTCGGGTATTCTTTCCCTGCAGCCAGGGGCCCGTGCTCAGGGAGAGGTAGATTTAGCGCTGGGTCACTTCCAGTACAAATTATTGAGCAGTTTTCTGTGCAGACATCAGGCCTATGTTGAAACAGCAGCTCGACCAGCTTGAGCTTGTTCAGTTAATAATTTACTGCTGGGGAAATGAGAG
>NW_007731235.1:114332-117493 GCF_000696425.1 Galeopterus variegatus | reverse complement strand
GCTCAGATCCCGGGTTCGGATCCCATATACAGATGGCCGGTTCGCTCACTGGGTGAGCGTGGTGCTGACAACACCATGTCAAGGGTTAAGATCCCCTTACCGGTCATCTTTTGAAAAAAAAAAAAAAATTCCCTTTTTTAAGGACGCCAGTCATATTGGATTAAGGCCTACCCCAACGNTGTGGGGCCACCTTTGGCCCCTTGATGGGGACTTTCCAGCCTGCTGCAAACAGAAGCAGGACACTGTTTCGGGTATTCTTTCCCTGCAGCCAGGGGCCCGTGCTCAGGGAGAGGTAGATTTAGCGCTGGGTCACTTCCAGTACAAATTATTGAGCAGTTTTCTGTGCAGACATCAGGCCTATGTTGAAACAGCAGCTCGACCAGCTTGAGCTTGTTCAGTTAATAATTTACTGCTGGGGAAATGAGAGTTAAATGAGCCAGGAGGCATATTTTGTGTGAACTTTGGGGGTACTTCTGACAGCAACTCATGTAATTTGTCCAGGCAGATATTAAAGCTGTCTGAATTCTAATGTCCCGCCTGCTCCACTGACCTTTTGGATCCATTTTTAACATCGTTGGCTTTGATCGATGTTCATTTTACTGCTTTGCCTTCTCTTCTGAGCTCATGACCAGAGCGGTGGTGAGTGTAGAAAATGGCTCCGTGAGGAATTAGGTTCCTGGGTGTCCTGTGCAAAGAGACCTACCAGCAGCTGTGGGTTCTCTCTGCTTTGCAGGACTGGGAAGTCTTGCAGCAAAAACTGCTCCTTTTTGCCCAACTGGCCACCATATGTGTGCAGGGCCAGGTCCATGGGCATGTGACCTGTGAGCTTTAGCAGGGCCCCACGTTCAGGAGTGCACCATTCAATGCTCTGCTGTTACCATATTGACGTTCTTAATAATTTATGAACAAGAAGTCACACATTTTATACTGGGCCCTGAAAATTCTGTAATTGGTCCTGAGTGTGTGCCATGGTCCACAACCCCAGTTCTTTACGTTGAACTTAGGTGACCCTCCAAGGTCATTCTGTCTTTTCTCCTGCTCTGGGGCTATCCCCAAATCCTGACTATTGAAGACCCTCAAGGAGGCTATGACAACTCTGACCAAGAGTCTTACAGCCCTACCAGCCAAGATATCTTAAAACACACACACACACAGAAATAATTTGCTTAAAAATAATGTATGGAGGGCTGGCCCATGGCTCACTCGGGAGAGTGCGGTGCTGATAACACCAAGGCCCCGGGTTNCTGACAACACCAAGTGAAGGGTTAAGATCCCCTTACCGGTTATCTTAAAAAAAAAAAAAATAATAATAATAATAATGTATGGATATTTTTCAAAATTCAAAAGGTACAGAAGGGTGCACCTTGGGACGCTCCTCTCATCGTCTAGTTTTCTTGTTCCCCTTCTGCAGAAGCAAGCACTGCTACTCATATTTAGGCATCTTCCAGAGACGGTCTATGCTTTGATGTACATATCTCCATATTTATCGTTCTTTACTAGATAGTAGCATAACTTGTACACTATTTCGAATCTTCTTCTTTTTACCTGACTATGCATTTTGGAAATAATTCCAAATCATTATATAGATCTACCTCATTATTTCTTTAGTAACAATTTCCCATTGTACGGATTGTATGGATTTACCATAATTCACTTCATAGGTCCCTTATTGATAAACACTTAGGTTATTTTCACCTTTGCTCCTATAAAAACAACGCTCTTAGAACTGGCTTCCCAGATTCAGCAAATTAAAATAGAGGCTGTCCAGTTAAAATTGAAATCCAGAAAATAATGAATAATTTTTTAGTATAAGTATATTCCATACTTATGTCCCAAGAGGGCGGAACATTTGGGACATAGTTATGCTAAAAGAAAATCATTGTTTATCTGAAATTCAAATTTAAATGTATTTTATCTGGCAACCCTATGTTAGAACAAAGACTGACACACAGTAAGGGCTCAGTAAAGATTTCTTTCTTTTTTTTTTTTTGTGACCGGTAAGGGGAACACAACCCTTGGCTTGGTGTCGTCCGCACCGCACTCAGCCAGTGAGCACACCGGTCATCCCTATATAGGATCCGAACCCGTGGCCGGGAGCGCCGATGTGCTCCCAGCGCTGCACTCTCCCGAGTGAGCCACAGGGTCGGCCCAAAGATTTCTTGATTGAATAAATAAATGTTTCCTTTCTAGAATGAAAGTTCATGAGGGCAGCTACAGTTCCCTGCACTATCCTCANAATGTTTCCTTTCTAGAATGAAAGTTCATGAGGGCAGCTACAGTTCCCTGCACTATCCTCAAATCTTAATAGGTATTTGTTCAATATGTGGACAGACACTATGACAAATGTCTTCATGAATGCTTCATTTGGCCCATGAGAAAATATATTTGTAGGATAAATCCACTTGTTTAAAAGTCTGATAGATTCTGCCAAATTGCCTTCCAAGCTGTCTAATTGTTTTCCTGCTGTCACCTAAGGTCATTTAACCCTTGGGGAACTTCCCCCTTGAGGCTGCCCTAAATGGGGGTCAAAAGGGAACTGAAAGTGCCAACCCCATTATACCACCCGTTTATACCTCATCCATCAATCCATGCCAGGAAATGAGACATTTTAGATGCAAATGGTGGGAGGTAACATCTGGCTCATCAGGGCTCCAGACTGTCCTGTCCCAGAGGTGCTGGAGGAGCCCAGCGGCTGCCAGCTCCTGGTGATGGATGGCTCGTGTTGGTTGGGCCGTCCCAGAGGCGCTCTTGGGTTCATGTCCACCTGCCTCCCGGTCTTCCAGTCTGTTCCCAGAACAGGATGATTTAATCATCCTAACGAGGCTGTCGCTGAGAGCACACTCCACCGCCTCGGCTGAGAAAGCCATTCCACGTCCTCCCCCAGCCAGGGTAGTAAGTACATATGGTCTCTGTTTGCCAACTCACAGAGATTCGGGTGAAGGAGGACCCGAGGTTACATGCAGCAGATGGGACATAGTGTTCATTCAGCCTTTTGAACTAGGAATCGGGATATTTGGATCTGGGTCCCTATTTCACCATTCCTGTTCTAGCAGGGTGACCTTGGACATGTTTCTTAACCTCTCTGAGCATCAGTTTTCTCTGCAGTAAAACGGGGCCAATAACTGCTAACTATTACCTCATGGTTTTTGTTTTTTGTTTTA
>NW_007731235.1:113063-113828 GCF_000696425.1 Galeopterus variegatus | reverse complement strand
TAAATATAAAATATTTGGCGGCTGAGAGTGTGAACGGCAGAGGGTCATGAGTGGTTTCTGAGTTATTCTTGTTATTATTCTTCACTAGCGTGACTTCAAAATTTCTATCCAAGAGGGCTTAAAGGGCGACAGCATGGAAGGTGGGGTGGGGCTGGGGCTAGGGTTTGCCCTTTGCAAAAGACTGGGAAACAGTCATTATCAATCAGTAGTGCCCATCGAAGTCAGGGGCAGAGCTGGTTGACTAATGGGTGGGGAAGCCTCTCTAAGCCACCCCTTGGTGACCCCACTGTCTCTTTCCAGGACTGGGAACTGGGGTCCTTGCTCCACTGGGTTCCTGTTTCTCTATGTAGAAGCCTCTCACTGTTCATCAAGACAGACAATATTGACTCCATTACCTTCTAGAAAACTGCCATTCCAAGGAGGCAGCTGTCTAACCTAATTTAAGATGGGGCTTCTCCCAAGTTCTTACCTTGGCATCTTATGATCCCTGGGGGATGGGAGCTCTTGCAATTTAAGAAGCCAATTTCTCAGCATTCCTGGGGAAGGAGAGCCTTCCCAGAAGTGGCTGGGAAGCTGAGGAAGTGCTGAGCCTTTGGGCGAGGGAGGGTGGTTCATTTGTTCACCACAGTGAGTGAGTGTGGAAATGAAGGTGCTGACCCACCCCGTCCCGCCTGCCAGCTCTGTGGCTCTGAACTCTTGTTTTGCTCTGAAGTAAATGGAAGGGTGGCAAATCACTGACTCTGTGTGAGTGTGCGTGCGTGCGTG
>NW_007731235.1:110065-112580 GCF_000696425.1 Galeopterus variegatus | reverse complement strand
TGTGTGTGTGTGTGTGTGTGTGTGAAAGAGAGAGAGAGAGAGAGAGAGAGAGAGAGAGAAATGCAAAAGTCATCACTGACCTGGCCTAGAGGGGCTCCTTCCCATGAGGACCAGTGAGTTTCGTCATTGTGTGAAATGGCAGTGAGCTGCAAATTAAGAATAACTTCTAATGTCTCCTTCCAATGTAAATTACCATCAAAAGCACCACAGTACACCTTTGCAGACAGGCTGCCTGCTGCTCTTGTAGAGGTGTCTTTGCCAGTTGTTGGGCCTGACAGCCTCACACCCAGAGGTGGGAAATACACAAGAATGAAAATGGGTGTGTCTAGGCTGCTTGGGGGTGGGAGGAATCCCCTCGGTGGAGAAAACAAACAGATCTAACCAAGGCAGTTCAAACTCCAGCTTATCTCACATTGTTCTGCACCTGGGAGCATAAATAAATTCTGAACTCTAACAGAGCAGGGAAGTGAGACGTGGCTGGTGCTGGGATACCAGAAAAATTTAGCATGACCATTATAGTATGTGCCCTGGGTGCCTCTACTCCCCCCAGAAAGAGAGAGGTCATGCATTCAGCAGAAGAAGGCTCTGCAGTTTGGCTCCTCTTCCCTCACCTGCACTTTCACTTTCCTGGGAGTTTGGGATTAGACAGCTGGAGTGTCCCTTTCAGGGCTCTATCCCAGGCACGGGAAGTGGGTGAGTGGAAGAAGGAGGTGAGCTCCCCTCCTACCCACCCACCCCCAGTGCCCTAGGAAGCCCCCGCCCTATTACAGTTAGGAAGTTTGGGAACCTGTGAATTTTTACAGAAAGTGCCAGTTGCCTCGGCTGCTTCAGCCCCACTGGCCTCCTTTCTGTGTCCTGGAAGCTGCCTTCCTGCCTCAGGGCCTTTGCATCTGCTGTTCTCCTGGCCAGGATCTTGGAAAGACTTCCCCTTTGGCTCAAAGTTCCTTCCTCAAACAGGCCACCTCTGACCAGTGCTTCTAAAATAGGATCCTCACCACCCCTGTACTACCCCCATTCCCTCTATTCCCTAGGAGCTGGAACATAAGGTCCAGCGGGCAGGGATATCTATTAGGTTTTGCTCATTGGGGTATCTCTAGCACCTTGCAACAGTGTCCAGCCCATTGCTGATTACAGCTTGTTTGAATGAACCTTAAATGAACGAATCACCATGATTTATACTTCCCATAGCCCTTATTGCTATCAAGCATCATCCTGTTTATTTATATCTATTTGTTTGTGGTCTGTCTCCCTGGCCAGATTGGAAGCGCTATGAGAGATGAGACATTTCTGTCTTGTCTTCCCATGCCTGTCATCAGTGCCTGCAAAAAGAGTGCTTAACACATAAAAGGTTCTTAGTATTTGTTCAATGAATGAACAGGGACCAAGTTTGTCATAGATATATGTGTCTAGATTAAAGAGAATACCCTCTTTAGAAAAAAGAAGGGAAATTCTGATGCACAGATAGATTGGGGTTGTGGCACAGTATTCCCATTAATCCAAAATCGTTTCCTATACTAAAGCATGGATTGTAGTCACATTTTAAAAAATTAGCTTGTATATCTATTGATCACCTACTGTGTGCCCGTCACCGTGCTAGGAGCTTTCACATATGTTGTGCTCCAATAGAGATATTCTATCCAATAAATTAATATTATTTAAAATTTTATATTTTTCTTTAAAAAAAAAGTGCAGGAACAAAACAAAAAAAAATTTAAACACTTGTTTTATTGAGGGCTCCAGGTAGTTGGGTTCTTGGTTCTTTATTGTTTGCTCAGCAGTCAGTGCCCGGGAGGATCTCCTAATTTTCCAAGCACCTGTCCCAACACCTCCCTCCAGGTAGGCCATGCCCCAGCGAATCCAAACTGAATACAATTACTGCTCTTTCCATCTCATCTCATGCACCTGTCTATTCTGTTTCTGCCTCTGGATTGCCCCTTTTCTCATCTCCACAGGTCTATGTCTTATTTATCATTTAAGGTCCACCTCCTCTAGGAAGCCTTTCCTGATACCACCTTGGACTTATGGTACAACATGTCTTATCTCTTCTCCTTGGGGGCAGGGACAGCCCAGCGTTTGGGTCCTGTCCCCCTTGGTACCCAGCCTGGAGTTCTACACATCGTGGGAGATGTTATAAAAATAAAGTGCTTGGCATGTGCTAGGTACTAAAAGATTTTATTCACTCTTGTATTAGTTTGCTCTGGTTGCAGCAACAATACTACAACGTAGGTGGTATAAACAACAAAAATTTATTGTCTCATGGTTCTAGAGGCTTGAAGTTTAAGATCACGGTGTCAGTAGGGTTGGCTCCCTATGAGGGCGGAGAGATGTGGAGAATCTCTCCACGTCTCTCTCATAGATTCTGGTTTGCTGAACAATCTTTTGCCTTCCTTGGCTTGTACAAGTACCACCCCAATCTCTACCTTCGTCTTCACATGGTGTTCTCCCTGTGTGCATTCTGTTTTTGTGTCCAAATTTCCCTTTTTTGGGGCCGGCCCGTGGCTCACTCGGGAGAGTG
>NW_007731235.1:102722-108839 GCF_000696425.1 Galeopterus variegatus | reverse complement strand
GTGACACCCAAGACTAAAACTGGACTTTACATTGGGGGGGAACGAAATACTGTTTTGCTTTCGTACTTCCAGTTAAAAGGGAAATACTGAAACAAACAAAATTCATTGAAGATCCAGGTTAGATTGTGTCTGGTCAACAGGAATTTTATTGTACCTTCAGATTATACTTTGAAGTTACAAAACTTTAAATCAATAATAGTAGGTGACATATATCTTGCACTATCCTGAGCTGTTTACTTTTCTTTGCTCATTTATTAACTCATTTAATCCTCACAACACTCCTATGTAGGTACTTTATTACCTCCATTTTACAGATGTGAGAACTGAGGTGTTTCAGAGAGGTTAAGTGGCTTGTCCAAGGTCACACAGCCAGGAAATAGCAGAGTTAGAATTTGAAGGCAGGCTCCAGAGTGTACATTATGATCTTCTGCCTCTGGTGACCAGCTTGTCCCGTTTTGCCTGGGACTTCACCGATTTTAGCATTGTAAGTCCCATGTCCTGTGAACCCCCTCAGTCCCAGGCAACCCAAAATGATGGGTCATTTTGGCCTCTCAAGTACAGCTTTTCAAGGTCAGCTATTTTATAAATAAAGCCATAATGACCTCTAGCCTGTGTGGCATCCAGTTGGCTGATCACTAACAACATAGGGGTTGTGAAAATGACCTCGTTAGACTCTTGCTATTTGAGTAAACTTGGTAATATATTAAAAAAATCTGTGGAGAGGACAAAACAGGAGCCAAGGAAAATATTTCCAAATGAACAATAAATAATGACTGAGAGAATGCGATTGGCAAAGAGCTGCCTGTGACAGAGGCAAGGAAGGTTGGAAATACCTGAAATAGTGAAGGTGACAGTGGTGGTGTAACCTGTAACACTGGTTGAGCGCCACGTGCCAGATTCTGTCTAACCGCTTTACCAGCATTAACTCATTCAATCCTCAGGCAGCCATGAGGGATTTTTTTGACGGCAGGCTGGCATGGGGATCCAAACCCTTGACTTTGGTATTACAGGGCTGTGCTCTACCCCATTGAGCTAAAAGGCCAGCCCAAAAGAAGGGTGGTTAGGAGGATTCTTGTAGCAGCAAGAAAAGCATCCGGCCTCAGGAGGGGATAACTTGAGAAAGCCCCAGGAAAAGCAATGTAGACTAGAACTGTTCTTAGCTCAAAAGGTTTTCTCAAACTGTTTCCTACTTGTAATTTTTCCAGAATCTCTGAGGACAGAGCACATTTCCCAAGCCTGTAGTCCACCCAGATTTGAACTGGGAATCAGGATAAGGACTGAATGCCTGGGCCCTTCACTCACCAAACAGATTGCTTTCCTGCAATCGGTAAACTTTTACATGCAGAGCTTGACACACGTCCTTGGTTTTTCTGAGCTGGCAAGAGTCAGGCATCTCCTGTGTGACTTGGCTGGACAATTGGATGTTAATAAGTGACTGATGAGAAAACATGGAAACAATCGCCTCGATTAGATGTCCCAGCGCTGCAGGAGAAGCTGTCTGGATATCTGTGCTCAGGGTCCACTGAACGGCCACTTGTCCATTTTATACACTTTGGTGTATTATTCATCTGTCACCCTCAAGGGCTTACAATTAATTTTCATGTGATTTTCATTTGTCCTGGTCTTTTACAAGAGCATTACAAATGGCTCCCTTCCTAGTGTTCTGCAAAAATCTTTCCTTTTTAAACGGACAGATTTCTGTAATAGGTAGAAAAGATCTCTTTAGAGCTGGATAAATATATGAAGGACTTTTGTTTTGTTCTGAGGAGGGAGTAAGCCTAATTTGCCAATATCCCAGTGGCTTTCCTTGATTCTGCTTTCAATAGAATGTATTTTTATTTTTATTTTATTTTTTTAAAGATGACCGGTAAGGGGATCTTAACCCTTGACTTGGTGTTGTCAGCACCACGCTCACCCAGTGAGCTAACCGGCCATCCCTATATAGGGACCCAAACCCATGGCCTTGGTGTTATCAGCACCGCACTCCCCCGAGTGAGCCACGGGCCGGCCCAATAGAATGTATTTTTAAAGGAAATAGGGCTTTTGTTTTTATTTTATTTGTATTTTGTTACCATTTGCTTTTTTTTAAAAAAAAATAAACCCTGATTTGTGTGAAGTGTGATGTAGTAAATAAAAGTGAATGAAAGAGTAGCTATCTGCATGCAATTTTAAAAAAAATTGTAGTAAAATACACATAATATAAAATTTGCCATCTTAACCACTTTTAAGTGTTGCATCAAGTACATTCACATTGTGCTACCGTCACCATCATCCAGCCACAGAACTCTTTTCATCTTGCAAAACTAAAAGTTCGTGCCCACGAAACAATAACTCTCAATTCCCCTCCCTCCCCCCACCCCCCTTTGACAGTCTGTTTCAGGACGATCAAAAGGAGGACTAAAAATGTGGATTTATCTCCCTTTACTGGCCTAAGTCTCTGCTCATCACTGTTTCTAGGAAGAAATGATTATGCAGCCATATGAATCACATGCCTATGACAGGGTCAAATGACTGAACCTTCCCCCTTTACAGTTGTAGGCAGGGAAGGGGCCTTGCAGTCCCCATTCTCTGAGGCCTGTCAAGTTCAACAGCAAAGTCACTGGGTAATTCAGGGTCCAGACAATACTCAGGTGGGACAGATGCTGGGCTGACATTCTGTAGAAACACTGGGGGGTAGTTTTCAAAAATGTAAAGATAGTAGATGCTCCATTATAAAAATTTTAAACTGTGTAAAAGGGTATAAAGAGAAAATTAATTGTCTTCCCTTCGTTCTCTCATTTCTTGTGCTTATTTCCAAATTAAATATGTATAAAAGCATATGTTTCTGAGTATGTTTTTATCCATCTATGTTCATCTATTCTTTAAAAATAAAACAATAATGGAATCTTACTGCTCATACCACTCTGCCACTTCACGGCTACCTTCTGTTCACTGTATGGATGTACCACAGTTCATTTAACGATTTCCCTGGTGATAGGCATTTGGATTGTTTGGATTGTAAGTTTTTACTATTACAAGCAATGTGGCAATGAACATTCTCATGCATTTGTACATATAGTTTTGCATACTTGTGTGTACATGTCTATGGGATAAATTCCTAAAAGTAAGATTTAAAAATTGGATGGAGAGCTGGCCAGTTAGCTCAGTTGGTTAAGGTGCAGTACTTTAACACCATTGTCAAGGGTTCAGATCCCCATACTGGCCAGTTGCAATAAAAAAAAAAAATGGCTATTGCCAAATATTAAAGGATGAAATTTTAAGATCACTTCTGATTTCCTGAGAAGCTTGCTCATGAACTTGTAAGTGACTCTATAGGCTGAAGAGATCCCCAACCAGTAAGTCAGGTAAGACCATCCATCCTATGAAACTGCCATGTGGTCATGATGCCTATGTGATCTAGGGCTGGAGTCTCCTAGCGCTGGGAAGCTTCACCCTCATAAATGGTCAACCTGGCCTTCTGATTTCTAAGTCAGTCTCTAGATGACTTTGGCATATCAATAAATTCTCTGGAGACGGCTCACCAACCCAAGGGAATCGATATGATTTACAGTCTAGTCTCCCATTTGAGGTTTGAAGTGATCAACCAAAGTCAGGTTGTCCTAAGAGGCCCTGCTTGAAAAATCTTTCTAGCACTTTTCCATCTTTCCCAGTGCCTGTCCTCGGTGGTGTTCTAAGAATATCTATTAAATGAATTAATAACTGTAATGTGATTTATCTCCTCCAAGGATTATATACTCTCTGCGGGCAGGGGCTTTTTACCCACTCTTGAATCTCGCACGGCACTTAGTCCACACTGGGAGCTTAGTTGCCTTTTTTTAATTGCTTGCTTGAATGACCAGATGCTTAGTGCCACCCTGAGACCTGGGATAAGTTGGAGTTCTCATTTTCCCCAAACCTCACGGGAATTCCAGGTTGGTCTTGGCCGATCTGGGGCGGTCTGTCCAAAGGAGCAAATCATCTCCCCACACAGTTCTTTCTATTTATTTCCTCAGGATTGGGTCTGATTGGAATCTAGCTGGGAATTCAGATGGTCCAAGACAGATTTGAGTTAGAAATTTGCACCCAGCTGATTCTGGCTTCCCAGGGAACAGAAATGTCTGTTGGGTGCCGGGGTAGTCAGTGACAGATGCTTCCTGGGGGGTGCAGAAAGAGCTTCTGCGGCTTCAGCTGGGGTAGATTCCCCAAGTGACAGCAACACCTCCACCCCCATTTACATTTTGATCTGATTTCTGCATATGATTTCTGAACTGATATTCTTCTGGTGACAAGGGAATAAAGCAATGACAGGCTTGAATCATCTTCATGTGCTCAGGAGGAGAAATCATGTTTTCTACTGCTGGGATTGCCTATTACTAGAAGGGCAGGGTTTTTACCTCCATGGGTTTTAGGCATTGGAAAGTCCTGCTGCCTCCTCAAACTAGCTTTACATACCACTGAGAGCAGCAAAAGGGGATTGGGGCTGTGCATCCAATCTGTAATTCATTTGTTAGCTCCTGTGATAATCATTATTTTTTTCTTAAGCATTTTGCTGCTCAAGCCATAGGTTTCTGATACGGCTTGCTTGAGAAGTAAGACTTTTCCATGGTAGAAGATCTAATAATTTCTAGGGCCAGCAAGTACTTATTTGAAGAATTTTTTGCTTGGCTGGCAGGCATGAGAAGTGCCTCTCTCATGCAGTGGGGGAATTAAGGTCTCTGAACTTTCAACACATGAATTCATGAAGAGGTTAGAAATGCTCACAGTTTGGGATATAGCATTGTGTAGTGTGGTACAGGGTGAGACAACCCGAGTTTAAGTGCCTTATTATCTGTATCACATTGGACAAGTCACTTCATGCCACATTTGTTCATTTATCAGATGGTCACTAAGCATCGGTAGCACATGGAATGAATCACCGAGTTTATTGAGCATCTACTATGCCCCTGGCACTGTGCTGTCTTTTCATAGTTTTCTTTTCTGTAGTTAATTCTGTACATACTCTCTATCCCTCCAGGGTTGCCATAAGACTCAAAGCAAGATAACATGGGGGAAAGTACTTAGGAAGCAGCAAAGCATAAAACCATGTAGAGGCCTGTTCCCTTTGCCTTTAATTCAGATCTTGTACAGCCTCTGTTTTCCCCTCTCATCCTTCCAAGTCTGTACAAGTTCGCCTGGGTGTGGCTTCATGGGACTCATGCCCCATCCAAGACCAGTGTAGACACACAGCTGGGAGTGTGGCATTTCCTTCTGAACCCATGCCCCTAGGTGCACGTGTCATCTTGAAATGTATAACCTCAGTGGGAACATCGACTTCCCACATGCTGTAGGAGACTGAAGCTGAAATGTGCATGAGTCATGTGAATTTGAAAGACTGGGTTTGGTGCCTTTGTGCTGTTCATTCCCACGTCGTCAGTCAGAGACAAGATCTGAGTGACCAGGTGAACTTGATCTCCTGCAGCAAAAAGAGCATGAGCTTAGGGGTCAGACCCTTCCATCCAGGCACCTTTGCTCTGCCAGTTGCAAGTTGTATAAAGAAGTCTTGATCCAGCTTGGGCAGAAAGGGGAATCTAGTGGAAGGATCCTAGGGCATCTAGAATCAGGGACAATTTGGAATGAGGAATTTACATGCCCCCAGGACACTCTCTCCTCTGTTTATTTCCCCCCACTACATGTTGTCTCTATTCTTTCAGTCAAGCCTTCTCCCGAGAGAGGGGATCAGAGCTTCTGGTAGCTCTCATTCCTCATGGATCATAGCTTTACTATCAGAGAAGGCCTGATCCCTTCCCTCAATTCCAAAAATCCTGGAGAAAAACACAGATTGGCCTAACTTGGGTCTGGTGCCTGGTCCTAGACCAATCAACTGTGGCAAGGTGGGGGCAGGCTCATGTTGACCATGAGTACCATTCCCAGAGACTGGGAAATCCACTGCGAGCCTCCCCACTAACCCACTTAGGCAGTTACTTGACTTCTCTGAGCCTCAGTTTTCTCATATGTGAAATGGGACTAATAACACCATCCAACGTCACAAAGAGGTATACAGTTCTCACAGTTTTTACACCTCTGTCTTACCCTTGGTTTTAGCTAGCACTGGGGGCTGAAACCAGAGCATCTTTTTTTTTTTTTTTTTTTTTTAATTTT
>NW_007731235.1:81668-101735 GCF_000696425.1 Galeopterus variegatus | reverse complement strand
ATGGGATCCGAACCCGGGGCCTTGGTGTTATCAGCACCGCACTCTCCCGAGTGAGCCATGGGCCGGCCCCAGAACGTCTTTAATTTATTAAGAAAAGAGAGATTTTTATGACATGCAATATCTGCTTTCACACACCAAAAGTATGTAAAGCAGTTACTTTTTTTTTTTTTTTAAAGATGACCGGTAAGGGGATCTTAATCCTTGACTTGGTGTTGTCAGCACCACGCTCTCCCAAGTGAACTAACCGGCCATCCCTATATAGGATCCGAACCCGTGGCCTTGGTG
The DNA here is from genome assembly GCF_000696425.1 of Galeopterus variegatus. NCBI lineage: Eukaryota > Metazoa > Chordata > Mammalia > Dermoptera > Cynocephalidae > Galeopterus > Galeopterus variegatus. Next base: position 101,450 of record NW_007731235.1, on the reverse strand, counting down.
TTCTCAGCACCGCACTCTCCCGAGTGAGCCACTGGCCGGCCCCTAAAGCAGTTACTTCTATACCTAAACTATTTCCTAGGCAAGAACTAAATTCTAGAATTCAATGTCTAATTAAACAGTACTTTTAAAACAGTAAATGAAACTGTGTGAATATTAAAAAATACAAATTATCCAAAGAGTATTATTACAGAACTGACAAAAAGACAAAAGTATAGAGAAGTCATATAAGAACATAGTTAAACATAAATAGTTTTTGTTTATGTAAATCAGGTTCAAAACTAATAAAGGGGAAGATAAAATGTAGACAATTCTAAAGAAGTTTTTTATACCTCAGGAATTTAAGATTATAATAAGTCAATACATTAAAAATAGATATCATTATATATGCAATTTATAATATATGAGTACATTCAGTTAATCAGTCTTTCTTTTATATTTACAGAAATAGCTGGATGACACCCAAAGGGGCATGTTTCCCTGTGTTCTGGAGGAAGGGAGGTCTCCTTCTGAGCAGAAATTATAATAACTTGAGCACCGTTTGTCTCCTAAGTAGCCAAGTTTCTTGATCACAAACCCAGCCAGCCTTTATAGGTAGCTGTGAATGACTACCCCAGGCCATGGCAATTGGGAGCAATATGGCTCTTAGAAAGATATAGTTCAAGCCTTAAACCAACCCTGCTCTAATTAACCTCTGAAAAGCAGCCCAAATCATACCCCCATCATTTGAGGCCTGGCCAAATGGCCCTGCTGCCTGTCTCCCCACTTCTCTGTCTCTTCTTACAGTTCCTACCCACCTCCTGGGGTTGTGGTAATAGTGGCTAAAGTATCTAGCTAGCTACATGCTTATGTAGGTGCTCAAAAAATACTAATTTGCTTTCTTTTTCCTATTGTTCAAAAATCCTTTAAAAAAATCATAAACACACTGGGCCGAGCCCATGGCGCACTCAGGAGAGTGTGGCGCTGGGAGCGCAGCAACACTCCCGCCGCGGGTTCGGATCCTATATAGGGATGACCGGTGCGCTCACAGCGCTCACTGGCTGAGCACGGTGCGACTGGTTAAAAAAGGACAAAAAAAAAAAATCATAAACACAAAAACACGATTGGCTGCAGATTGTAGCAGCAGGCCACATGGCCGAAATATTGGCTGTGGTACCCTCTGATTTGTTTAAGATTGGCCCAGAAGATCCCACAGTGATTCTCAATCTGGCCTGAGCAAACTCACTTTGAAATACCTCTCAGTATTCTAAATGCTTTCCTGGCCTATAAGAAATCAGGCAGGCCAGAACTCATTTGGGTGAAGATTCACATCTAGTCCATGAAAATATATAAAATGCTTATATTAGTTACTTTGTATTACACAAACACATGGATATAATTATAGTGTATTGTATGCCAAAGGCTCAAAGTAGCAGAACAGTTAGCTAAATTGTAGTGTAGAATTTCTCAAATCACTACCTTTTCCTAAGAAGTCCATGTCCTTGTGACATAGTCCGCCCAGTCAACTGACTATGCAGTCTCCGTCATATGGCAGAACATCTGTAACTAGTCATGTGGCTTTGGGCAAACCACTTAATCTCTTCAATTTGAAAAACGTTTGCACACCTACCACGTGCAAGGCTTTGGTTGAGACTTCCAGGGGATGACTCAGACATGCCTTTAAAAAGAAGGGCCTGGGCCAGCCCGCGGCTCACTCGGGAGAGTGTGGTGCTGATAACACCAAGGCCACGGGTTCGGATCCCGCATAGGGATGGCCGGTTAGCTCACTGGGTGAGCATGGTGCTGACAACACCAAGCCAAGGGTTAAGATCCCCTTACCGGTCATCTTAAAAAAAAAAAAAAAGAAGAAGAAGAAGGGCCTGCTGGGTAGGGACTTTCAGCAGAAGCACAGAATATGCACTAGTTCTAGAAGCATAGGGCATATTTAGAAGTAGGGACTAGCAAGTGGTCTGGTTTGGTTGAAGCGTATGGGACATGCAGAAAGTGCGGAGAGCTCAGATTGTTGGGGAGCTATTAATTAGACATAGGGCTCATAAGGGAGGGAGGTGTCACAGATTTGGAGCCTGGGTGACTTGGAGAATGGAATGCCTTTTAAGCATCCTTAGGGAAAATAGCAGGAAGAGTTAGTGTGGGAAAAAGAATTATGACTTTGGTTTTAAACATACTAAGTTTAAGATCCTGGTTGGACCTCCAGCTGGGGTATCCAACAGGTAGCTGAAATGTGGGATCGGAGCTTGGAAGAGTTGCAAGGGCCGAAGATATAGATCTGAGGGTTGCCAGAAGTAATAGTTGAACCTGACTGGGACTCTACTGATTAGGATGTAAGTTCAGCTGATCCAATAGTGACACTCAAATAATGGCTTAAGCCAGACAGAAGTGTATTTCTTTCTCTCTCACATAATCCAGGGGTAAGCAGTCTATGGTGGCTTTGGGAAGTCAGAGACTCAGGCTCTTTTTGCCCCACCAAGCACAGGGTCATGTCTTTGCTCACATAGTTCAAGACAGTTTAACACTATCATATCTGTACTTCCAGCCAGTGGGAAGGAGAAAAGGGAAAACATATGTCCTGGAAGCAGTGTGGGACTTAGAACCCCGGTCATTAGCTAAACACATGGCTGCCCACAGCAAAGACTGCACTTCTAACCTCCCTTGCAGATAAGTGGCCAATGAGAGGTGAACAAATGACATGTGAGCAACTTCTAGGTCCATTCCACAAACATGTTTTGAATATCAATATGTCCTTACATGCTGAGTCACAGAGCACAGTGTTGTGAAAGCCAAATGAAAGGACAGTCTTCTGAAGGATGGTTCATGATGCTACAGACAGGTCAAGGAGGATGAAAACTGAAGACATGAGGGCAGTGGTCCTCAATCAGGGGCCATTTTGCTCCCCTGCTGCCCCCAACATACATTTGGCAATAGCTGGAGGCATTTTTGGTTGTCACAACTGCAGAGGGGAGTGTGTGTGTGCTATTGGCACCAAGAAGGCAGAGGCTCAGGGATGCTGCTAAACACTCTACAATGCATAGGAAAACCCCTAACAACAAAAAGTGGTCCTGGTACAAAATGTCAATAGTACTGAGGTTGAGAAACCCTGCAATAGGAGATTAGGACAGTGGTACCCAAATGCTGAACAATAGAATCACCTGGGGAGCTTTTAAAAATCCTGATGAGGGCTGGCTGGTTAGCTCAGGTGGTTAGAGTGTGGTGCTGTAACACCAGGGTCAAGGGTTAGTATCACTGTAACAGGCCAGCCACCTAAATAAATAAAAATAAAAACTCTAAACTCGTCTGTGGCCATTCCACCCTGAATGCACCTCATCTCAGAAGCTAAGCAGGGTTGGATCTGGTTAGTACTTGGATGAGAGACTGCTTGGGACTACTGGGTACTGTAGACTTAAAAAAATATATATCATAATACCCAGGTACACCCAGACTAATTAACTCAGAATATCTCAAAGTGGGACCCAGGCATCAGTATTTTTAAAAGCTCCCAGGTAATTTCAATTTGCAACGAAGTTTGAAAACCACTAGCTCAGGAGGTGACTCTGAGAGGGGAGTTTCAACAATTACTGGCACATGGTGGGTTCTCAATAAATATCTGTTGAATGAACGAATGAATGAATACACGAATGAGTAAGATGATGAGGGTAGAAGCAAATATCAGGGGTTAGGGGCATAAGTTGGAGGTGGGGGTGGGGAGAGAGCTTCGAGTGTAGATTACTCTTCCCGGAACTCTGAAACAGAGAAGCGTCAGTGGGTTGAGGAAGAAGCAGACAGAGAAAAGATATCCTATTTTTAGGTTGATGGGGAATTGAATTGTTTGTAGGAAGAGCGTAAGGAGTAAGGAGAGAGAGAAAAAAATGTCAGGATATGAGAGATGAGAGAAGTCGTCAGTGGAGGGGATGAGATGGAGAGTATGAGCTTTGAGGAAGGGAAGGGACAGAAGAAATCAGACAAAGGTATGGGCTGATTCTGAGATGGAGGTGAGGGCCGGGATGGGGATGGGGAAGCCTCGAACGGCCTGCATCTTCCCTGTGAGTAGGAAGTGAGGTCTTCGGAGAATGAGTGTGGTGGAAGTGGGTTTGGACTTGAGGAGAGTTGGGAAGTCTTGGGTCACACTGTACGGAAAGCCATCATCAAGAAGAGCCCACGTGGAGCCCAGATGTGATTCTGTACTGGGTCAAACCAGCATGACTTAGGGACTTTCTCCAGCAATGCTCCACAGTGTGGAGGGGAGAAACGGGGCAACAGGAGCCACTTGGGACTGGGAAAGCAGGGACAGTAGAAAACAAATGCAGAATTCCTTGGCATTTGTGAGCACGTTTCAAAATGGCGGAACATGAGGTCTTGGCCAGAAGGAAATATAAGTGACATTGAAAGAGTGCTGATGAGTTGGAGAGAAGAGGAAAGATGAAAGACTTAGAGACACCATGAAAATTGAGAGGAGGTTCAATGGTAGAGAAAAAAAAAATAAGGGCTGGCCCGTGGCTCACTCGGGAGAGTGTGGTGCTGATAACACCAAGGCCGCAGGTTCGGATCCCACATAGGGATGGCTGGTTAGCTCATTGGCTGAGCGTGGTGCTGACAACACCAAGCCAAGGGTTGAGATCCCCTTACCGGTCATCTTTTTTTTTTTTTTTTTTATAAAGATGACCAGTAAGGGGATCTTAACCCTTGACTTGGTGTTGTCAGCACCACGCTCAGCCAATGAGCTAACCAGCCATCCCTATGTGGGATCCGAACCCTTGGCCTTGGTGTTATCAGCACCGCACTCTCCCGAGTGAGCCACAGGGCCGGCCCTACCGGTCATCTTTTAAAAAAAAAAAAAAAAAGAAAAGAAAAAGAAAAATAAATTGGGTCAGAGAGAAGAATTTCATAGATTGAGATCTGGGAGTAGAATCATTTCAAATAATGATAGAATCTAATGTGAAGGTTTCATTATAAGACTATTATCTCTTAAGCCCTTTCCCACTCTAAAACTCTATGAGAACTGAGCGAATGAATACCACATTTACATCCAAATTTCCAAGTAGCTGACAGTGGGACCCTCACCAATCCTTGCTACATGTGAAGTCCCATTAGGTTCAAGTCCACGGGGATAGACTAGGACTATCTTGGGGATTTCTGCACGTGCTCAATGGTAAGAATGATCAATCAATATTGGACTTCTACGTCTTTTAGAAATTTTTGTATAAATTCTACTCACACCAATATTTGAGAGTGGGCTATGAGAGGAAAGATCAGAGTTTTTCTGGGTCAAGGAAAAGCAAACACGAGGGTACTTCAGAAAATCCGTGGAAAAATAGAATTAAAAGATAATATGAACCTTTCTGTGAATTTTTTGAAGTACCATTCTATGTGACTAAGAAACAAAAAATCTTAGCCTCACCCATACACATGTGATAGAAGTTTATTCCCACTTCCCCCTTTTCCCCTCCCTCAGCCAATTTGCAATAAAAATGGTAAAATGGTGATGTCACGGAATGAGTTACTTTGTCTGAAAGGCTAAACCACGGGTTTATGGGAAGACTGAGACGTGACACACTATTGTGAGGCACAAAGGATGCTTCTTAGGGACTTGTGATCATTACTGGGCCAGGCAGGGGAGCTGGGCTCCTGAACTCTGTCTCTTTCTGCTGTGTTCTGGAAGCAGGAGCTGGGCTCCCTAATTGCCTTGTATGCTGGTTTTATTTGGTGGCTCAGCTGGGTGGAGTGAACTCTGTGAAGAGATGCATTCATTTTTAGTTACCTCACCAGATTGCTAATTTTCACTGTGGAGGCATAAATCACCATAATCACTATAATCCTAAAATGGAGAGGCCGCTGTTCTGGCACAGGGGTGGTGGCTATTGCCACCACCAAAGCTGTTCTATCTGAGGGTCGGCCTGGAGAGCTGGGGAAGGAGCCACACGTGGCTGGCTCTGCAGGACGCTCTCAGATTTGGGACAGAGGGCGTGCTGGGAGCTCCTCTGCCTGGGAGGAGAAACGGAGCTCCTGGAGGAGCTGCTTCTGTGTTGTGGCAAGAGCCCTGGGCTCACAGCTGTCAACAGAACATCAACAGAACTTCAGTCTTCTTTTCTCTCCCCTCTTCCCATCAACTCATTTCTTGGTTTGGCTTAGTTTTTGTATCTCTTTTGAGGAAAGCCTTAAAAGTTTCTAAAGGATTACCTCAAGCAGAAGCCAGAGGCTACAAAAATACCCAGACCCCAGAAGTGGAAGCTAAATATCATCAGAGAGAGAGAGAGAGAGAGAGAAAGCCCAATGTAATTTGTCACTTTGTTAAAATACCCAGACCCCAGAAGTGGAAGCTAAATATCATCAGAGAGAGAGAGAGAGAGAGAGAGAGAGAGAGAGAGAGAGAAAGCCCAATGTAATTTGTCACTTTGTCACCTATACTTGTAAACTTGATTAAAATTTTTTCCTTTTTAAAGAAAACCAACCTGGGCTAGCCGGTTAGCTGAAGTGGTTAGAGCACAGCCTCATAACACCAAGGTCATGGATTCGGATCCCCGTACTGGCCAGCTGCAAAAAAAAAAAAAAATTAAAAAATAAAGAAAACCAACCTAAGCTCAGACTAAGAAATACCACTGAGATCCTAAATCAGGGGAACTTAAAAGATGACTAACTCATATATAAATATGTGAAAGTTCCTTGCCATCTCACAGAAGGTGAGGAGGTAGAGATCAGGGAATAGCATTCTCTTGACAATTTCACATCATAAAGTTGTCTGGGTGTGTGGCTTTGTTTATATTTTTGTTTTGTTTTTGCCTGAAAAAAAATTTTTTTTTTTTAACGATGACCGATAACGGGATCTTAACCCTTGACTTGGTGTTGTTAGCACCACGCTCACCCAGTGAGCTAACCGGCCATCCCTATATGGGATCCGAACCCGGGGCCTTGGTGTTGTCAGCACCGCACTCTCCCGAGTGAGCCACGGGGCCAGCCCATTTGCCTGAAATTTTAAAAACAGCCTTAAAATGAGAGAAAGAGGAAACTTGTTGGTAACAAAAAAGAAAAAGTCTCCTGAGGAGAAATGTTTATTGCCTAATACTTATAAGCCTTTAGAGCCCAAAGCATCCATTATTACTGAGGCAGGTTGATAGACTAAAAAGAGAGGGAATTTTAGGTCAGGGACGTTGTGTGCAAAATTGAGGCTGTTCTCAGGCATTAGACGATAAGACAGACAAATAATGGCTTGCAACAGGATAAACTGCCCTGTGAGATGGCCCTGGCCTAGCTGTGTCCCTTCCCCACCTGTCCCTCTTCTCAGCCTCCCTCAGATGACAGGGAACAGATCTGCTTTGTTTTTTGTCTTCCCATCACCTGCCCTCATGTTTAGGCAACAGAGAGACCTGAGTCATAAACACAGCTCTGCTACAAGCTCCCTTGGCTAAGTGTGGCATTTAGAGTATTCTAGTACTTCCTTGATGTTTTTCACTGTTTTTCAGAACCCTTATGATCCTTTCCAGAACCTTCCACAGTGCCTGGGCACAAAATAGATGTACAATACAAATTTGATACATTGATTCAAATTTGGAGAAGAATTTGGAGGAAAAGTCAAAGAGTAAAAAATGAGGGGTGTTTCACTTTCTCCAGAGTCCTGTCCGTAGCAGCAAGGGCCTCAGATGAAAGAACTCAGGCTTCTCACCGTATCTTTAGGTCTTCAGGATGATTCCCAGGCTCTCCAGTTGGCACAGGGCCCCAGTGGAGCAGTGAAGAAGGGGCCATTTTTTTCTGAAGTCTCCCTGCATTAATGACAGTAACAGCAGTCACATGCTTAGAAAGAAGAAAATCCTTCTGATTTGGCCTTCCAGAGCAGAGGTGTTTCCCCTAAGGTCCCAGTTTTACTCCAGCAGAAAAAGCAGGCGGGGGCTGATATGGTTGCAGCAACACTATTTTGCTTTGGTGACAGGAAGCCTTGTGATTTTTTTCACCAACTTCCCCAAGGATGCCACCTTTCAGCTACACGTACTTAGATTATTTCTACCCTCCCTGACCCAATCTAGGGTTGCTAAGAGCTTCAGTACTTTCTTCTCTGCTTCCTACCTCCTCCCAACCCCCAAGTTCATACCCAAATGCCAGCAGATGGGACCAGCCTCTGGGACAGAGGGGAAATATTGTGGAAATCGGGGGTAGACTTGAACACATATATTGGTCTAGAAACAGGCATAAAAGCAAGACCCTTGTTACTACTAGGATGGTGGTGGGAAATAATTCCCTATCCATCACGGGTGGTGGTGAGGGTAGCGACTATTAGTTTTAATATTTTTTTGTGGAGGTAAATTATTTATTGGTAGTAAATTAACTATTAATGGCTATGTTAAGGGGCCACATGGAGGCTGTCCAAAGAAAGCCATACAATAATAATGAGCAATTATTATATCTGGTATTACATTAAAAATATGTATTATATCCAAAGGACAGAATATGCTCACTTTTGAACTGAATTTGGTTCAGTGTCTCTTATGGGGAGGTATAAGGACTCCATGTGCAACTCTGTTTGGGCTGTTATCTGTACCTATGTATTTATTTGGGGGGTTTTTTTGGCTTCAGAAAAAATCCTTGATGTTACAGCAAATATGTGTATTGCATAAAAACTGTCACTGCTGAAAATGTGCAGTTAATGGCATATGTAAATAAAATTTAATAAGTTTTGCTGCTGATATTTATTATTGAGACGTATGTTCAACATTTCCTGAACAAGGGCCGGCCCGTGGCTCACTCAGGAGAGTGCGGTGCTGATAACACTAAGGCCACGGGTTCGGATCCCATATAGGGATGACCGGTTCACTCACCGGCTGAGCGTGGTGCTGACAACACCAAGCCGAGGGTTAAGATCCCCTTACCAGTCATCTTTTAAAAAAAAAAAAAAAAAATTTCCTGAACAATTCTAAAAGCTCTTGCAGTATTTACTGCTACTAATACTGCATGTTATGATTCTACAGCCCCTTTTCTGACAGAGCTTTTAAAATGAAACACACTCCGTATCTTTTCCCCCCTTCAGTTAACTATTGGAAGAAAGCAGAATAGAAACGTGAACGTTTAAAGGCAAGAAGCACAGAGAAAGGAAGGCGAGTGGAACAACCCCCTGGCATCCTGACACCAAGCTGGCAGGTTGAATGAAGCGCAGGGTTTTCCATTCCATTCATGGGAAAAAGGAGAAAGAAAAAGGAGAGAAAAAGGAGGAGCTCAGGGATTCCTTAGGAAGCTGGAAACACGGAGCGTTTCGAGGCAGTGAGAGACACTGCTGGGGTTTTCTCGCCGTCTTCAGTCTATGGTGAGACGTCTGAGCAGCAGAGTCCAAGGTGCACCCGTGTCGTGCAGCCAAAGGGAAGAGCAGCGGAAGCCTCTGGTTTCCTCCCCTTTGATCGATTGGAGGACCCCTTATTGGGGTGCCTTCGGTTTCCTTATTTGTCACATGGAACCTGTGGCGGGGAAAAATGCCCATCCTACCTTAGGGTTACCAGAGCGAGAAAGGGACCTGAAGTCGAAGTTGGGAGACCTGAGCTTGTGACCTTGGTTCACAGCACAGCTGATATTTGGGGGAACAAGTTCTGAGAGGACTGAGGGGACGGGCATCAGGAAAACTGGGGGTTGGAAAGCAAGTTGTCACAAGAGAGGAAGGAGGTGGTTCTGTGGGGTCCTAGACTGAGGGGATCTGTGCTTGACAGACCAGCTTTACTGTGACCATTGTCTCGGCCTGGGATATAGCAGTAACTGCCACTTGCAGTGTGCCCACTGCATGTCAGGCTCCTTGCATAGTTAGCTCATTTAGTCCTCACCCAAAGCCAGATACAGCAACATTACCCCAGTTTACAGATGTGAAAACTGAGGCTACAGAGATTAACTTGCCCAAGGTCACTCAGCTGAATCATGGAAGTGACAGTTTCTTCATATGTACAATAATTGTTTATGACTACCAGAATCCATCGCCTGCTGGTTTGTTGACTCGCTTGATATTGGACATCAGGAACCTTGAAGAGGCGAGGCCCGGGAATATGCGGATCATGGTTGAGTTTGGCTTTTTACAGACTTGCATTCAGGTCCCTTTCTTCAAAGCTTCTGCAGCGCAGGCGCACCACGATCGCCCCTTGCGCGGACCACGGTCGCCCTCTGCTGACGGAAGGCTGGAGCGCGTCTAGGGTGAACGGGCCCCAGGGCGGGCGAAGATTTTTCTCGCCTACAGAGGGCGCCAGTCAGCGTGCAGCGTATCCCACTCTTGCCGTCCCTTCCTCAAGCACTTCCTGTTTGGTCTCTATGATCCATCCAGTTGCGACATAAGAAGTTCCTAGTTTTCAATTTACCGTAAACAAAAGGGACGTGCTCCGACCCGGAAGTGAAATCTGGAGTCGGGCCGGAGCTCCGAGCGCCTGCATTGAGGAGTAGTAGGTTAAGGGGAAGCTGTAGCCATGGCTGTGGCCGTGGCTATGGCGGGGATCGTAACTGGGTCGGAGCCAGGCCCCGCGGAAGAACTCGCCAAACTCGAGTATCTGTCTTTGGTGTCGAAAGTTTGCACCGAGCTGGACAATCATTTGGGGATCAACGACAAGGACCTAGGTGAGCCCGGGAGGGTCCCTGCGGCATCTGGGCTTGGGGCCGAGGGAGGCGGAAGGAGAAGGGTGGTTGATGGGCCGAGTGTGTGTCCGTGTGAGTCAGTCTCTCTCTCTTTCTCTCTGTGTCACAGAGACCTGGGCCCAGGGAACCTGCGGCCACGGCCTCTGCTTAAGAGTCCTCCAGGCCGAGCTGTTAGAAACCATATCCCAGAGCTGTCAGTGAAGCCCGGGGCGGCCATCTATGCTTGATTCTCTTCCCCCCCAGCCCCAAATAATTAAATAACTTTAACAACAATAGCAGCAACCACGATGAGGATGAGGATGAGGATGATAATGACTGACACTTATTGGGTGCTCACTGTGTGTCAGAAATTATGCTCACCTGTTCATTCACATTATCTTATTTGGCCTTCACGCCAGAGAGTCATCAGCGTCTTTGCTTTTAACTATGTTCTTCACCGTTCATGCTATCGTGTCTCTCAAATACCACGTTTTGGGACAAACTGCGTCTGGGAAACCCAAACTGAGGAATTAAAAAAGGCCAGGGTCCTAGAGCTAAGGCCATAGACAGGTGGAGTCCTTATGAAGATGAGAGGGGATGGATGGGATCAAAGGCAGGAGTGGAGGGATTGACCTTTGATGGGTACAGGGATGCTTCATCCATTGTAACAGGAGGGAGGGCAGAGGATATGGCTGTAGGTGTAGATGATTAGTGTAGGTTGGTTGTAGGTTTAGAGATGGGTGGTAGGAAGACGGGTGAGAGAGTTTCATCTGCTGTTTTCTAAATAAACATAAAGTGAAGTCATCAACTGGAGGGATGGAAGGGAAGGGGCATGTGACAGGAGTGGTTGGAGAGGTTAGATGTATGATAAAATACTTAGTTTCTCTGAAGCTGTTTTTCTCATCTGTGAGGTGTAATAATAATATCTTTTTTTTTTTTTTTAAAGATGACTGGTAAGGGGGTCTTAACCCTTGACTTGGTGTTGTCAGCACCACACTCACCCAGTGAGCTAACCGGCCATCCTTACATGGGAACTGAGCCCGTGGCCTTGGTGTTATCAGCACCGCACTCTCCCGAGTGAGCCACAGGCCTGCCCCAGTATCTTCTAAACATGGTTACCATATAGCACCTAGAAAGATGCCCTGCAGCCTGTATGTTTTAGTTCACTTTTCTTTTGCCTCCCAGTTAAGACGTGCCTGTCCTGTATCAGTTTGCCTCAGTCTTCCCTTTTAGTTGATAGTGAGGTGATAATCTTGTCAGTTTGCTCTCTGGGTAATATGTTTTCTTCATTCAGCAAATATTGAGCTGGGGGACTAGAAGTACAGTAAGAGAGATTTATGCTGTCAGGGAGCTTACATTTCTCTCTGTTCTGTTTTAACTGCTAATACCTTGGCTCCTTTTAGAGGAAACAAAAAGTTATTGAGATCATCCGGTGTTTAATTGTTTTGATATTAACCTCATTATGTACAAAAATAAAGCGAGGTATAAGCTCCATATTCTTTTAGTTTATATACTTGTAAAACTAGCAATCCCAATTAATTTGCAAATAAACTACGAATATGCTTTCTGTTAAATACAGAGTTACAAAACCAACAACATTAACCATACTAACATCGATTTCGTGTGATAGACAGTGTTGTTTTGTTGAACTAAATTACCAGAATTATGTTTAATAACAGAAGGGTATTATTTTGCTTCTTTTATGCTTTATTTGTGGACCTGATTCTTTTGATTTTGACCTTGATGGATTATCATTTAAATCAGTGTCATTTTTCCTGTTTTCAACAATGAGCTTGTTTTTAACTACAAATTCTCTTTTTGTTTGTTTGTTTTTGGCAGCTGGCTGGTATGGGGATGAATCCGTTTTTGATTGTTCGATTAATTTATTGATGCCCCCATATAATTCTGAAAATTAAAAAAATCCTGATTAGCGATGGCTGGCAGTGTGAATATGCTGCTGACTACTTGTGATAGGCTTTGAGCATAGCGTGCCTAGCACCATGAGACTTAGTTCCCCCTCCACCTTTCTCTAAAGAATGTGGCCTCTGAAGTCAGATTGCTTGGGTTCCAATTTCGGCTCCACAATTATTATTGGGTAGGTCATTGTCTCAAACCCTTAACCTCTTCATCTGTAAAACAGGACAATAATAGCACCTACTTATGAGGGTTGCTGTGAGGATAACCCATGTAAAGCACTTTGTATATTTCCTGGCACATAGTAATGTTCAAATAGTATTAACCATTGACGTCGTTGTTACTAACTTTTTATTTTTTATTTTTATTTTTTCATAAAAGATGACCGGTAAGGGGATCTTAACCCTTGACTTGGTGTTGTCAGCACCACGCTCAGCTAGTGAGCAAACCGGCCATCCCTATATGGGATCCAAACCCGTGGCCTTGGTGTTATCAGCACCGCACTCTCCCGAGTGAGCCACGGGCCGGCCCCAGTTACTAACTTTTTATTATGCATAAGCTATGTCCATGTAGCCTGATGGCATTTGACTTTCACTTAATGTCATCAAAAAGACAAAGGCAAATTCCAGCATGGAAGTGTATGGTAGTACTAGTTTATAAGTTAGTCATCCGATCTTCCATGTTATTTATTTTGTATTGGCATCCAACTGAAATCATTAAACATTTCTTGTGGGACTCACAGTGTGAGGCTTATTATCTCAGTCTGTAGTAAAACGCAATTCTTTCCTGAGAGTTTCTTAATTAATAAATAGCTTTAACATTAGAAGTTTTTTTTTTTTTTTTAAAGATGACCGGTAAGGGGATCTCAACCCTTGGCTTGGTGTTGTCAACACTGCGCTCAGCCAGTGAGCCAACCGGCCATCCCTATATGGGATCTGAACCCGTGTCCTTGGTGTTATCAGCACCGCACTCTACCAAGTGAGCCATGGGCCGGCCTACATTAGAAGTTTTAAGAACTAGACAAGTTTGTGGAGAAATATTTGGGCGGCAAGTGAGTCTTTCATCCACTTAGAGATTGTACTACCCTGCAGCTGCCTGGCCTTCAAATATAGATTGGGTCTGTCCTTCCAGAAACTGTAGAAAGCATTCTACTGTTTGTGTCTGTGTGTCTGTGTGTGTATGCATGGGCTCATGCTTTTGTACATTGTCACTTCTAGAATCTCTGTGGAAGTGTGTCCAGCTAATAGTTTTCTGAGAAGAGGGTATGATGATCTGGGGCAAATAAATCTTCGTAGTTTAAATGTACTCAAGAGCCTGGTGAGCCATTTTGTAGTAATATCTTCATTTGTAAAAATTCACTAGAACATACATGGATAATCTCGGCAGTCTAAATTTTCTTTCTTTGCCCTTATTGGATGCTGGTCTTTGGTTTTTATGACCTTTGGATACCCTAATTAGTTTTGTTTTCAACATACTTGGGACTGTTTTCTTACTCAAGTCTCCATTCTTGTTTTAATTCCTTTTCTCATTTGCAGCTGAATTTGTGATCAGTCTTGCTGAGAAAAATACAACTTTTGATACTTTCAAGACTTCTCTGGTCAAAAATGGTGCAGAATTTACGGTATGTATATCTAGAAACCCCTGTTTTATTTTAATGTCACTATTGAATTTAAATTTTGGTAGGATTTAATATAGGATTTTTATACAGGAAGGAGACAGTTTGTACATACTAATCAAATAAACCATTAAGTGTGTAATGTTTTCATGCCATTAAGCAGTAGTGATGTAACTGCATTTCCTGTAACATCTTTCTAGGAAAACGGGGCAGGATTTCTACCATTATTTAAATCTTTGTGGGTGTTTACATTCTTATTCTATGAATCAGAAAGTCAGAAACAAGAGTCTAGGTTTTGGAGGTAGTTCTTTTTTTTTTTAAAGATGACCGGTAAGGGGATCTCAACCCTTGGCTTGGTGTTGTCAGCACCACGCTCAGCCAGTGAGCAAACCGGCCATCCCTATATAGGATCCGAACCCGTGGCCTTGGTGTTATCAGCACCGCACTCTACCGAGTGAGCCACAGGCCGGCCCTATTGGAGGTAGTTCTAAAGCATGGGAAATAAAATGGTTGCAGGGAGCTAAATAACTTTTTCCCCCAAAGAGTCTTGAATATCAGCTTTCTCTGAAGCTACTATACTAGGTTCATGCTACATCTGGTTGACACTCTATGCCTCATTTGTTCCAATTAGCGAAATTCAGGTGCATAAGCACCCATCCCTTAAGGACGTTTTTTGCCTTTTCCCTTTTCTGAATGTATTTAACCACTGTTCTAAGGGCTAACAATTTTTGTTCTATGTTTCTTTTCAAAGGATTCTCTTATTAGTAACTTGTTGCGTCTCATACAAACCATGCGGCCTCCAGCAAAGCCTTCTACTAGCAAAGGTGAGCAGAGCTTCCAGCTGAGCTTAGCCTCCAGCATGGTTTGGATTATGAGCATCCTGTACATTGCATTTGTTTTCCTCTCAGCAGCTGCTGGGCAAGTAAATGTCCTAGTAAAGTTTTTCAAATGACTTAAGACAAAATTAAAATTATAAGACATAATTGAATTAGTCCTTATGCACCACTTTCCCTGCTTCATTCCCAGGTAGTTTGTTGAGGGTTTTGTAGTCAATGTTTTTAGAAAATTTAATTACTTTTATAGTAATGTGTATGATTAATATGTAGCAAAATGCCATGTACTGTTTCAGTTGGATGCAAATCTGATGTTGAAATTATTTTGTGAATCATTAAAAATATTAAATACATCTTTTTTTCTTTTAATCCCTTCATGCTCTTTAATAAAACAAGATCCAGTTGTTAAACCCAAAACTGAAAAAGAAAAACTGAAGGAACTCTTCCCAGTCCTTTGTCAACCAGACAACCCTTCTGTTCGGGTACTGATACCATTTTGAGAATGTCTGCTATAACTGTGTGTCCCCTGCACCCCAGCCTCTTTTCTTTGTCTCAGTAATTTTATTATTTTAAGTTTGCCTTCATCGTAATATGTTTTTCAAAGTGAAAGTGTTTGATCAGTCACTGAGCATGTAGTATGTATAGAATAGTCTTAAAGGGTTTAGAGAATAATATTCAAGGGAAATGAGATTGGGAATTGCAGGAAGGAGTGATTAGGAATATGAAATAGGCATGAAATAAGTTAAGGTTCTGGAACAGATGCTCCATGTGTGAAATTAGAATTTTTTGCTCCATTACATGTTAGAAGGTCCAATTTTTGAAATGTTTTGATTTTTAAATTTCATTTTAACAAATATTTATCCAGTACTTACTGTATGCCAAGCACTGTTCTAAGTACCAGGGGTGCTACAGTAAACAAAACAGACAAGAGTTTCTACCTTCTTGGAGACTACATCCTAAAGCCAGAGTGGGGAGCAGGAAATAAACATGTAAACAGTCTAGTAGGGAGGAGACAGGCAATAAATAAATAAGTAAATGTATAACATAGTGGGATAATGATGAGGGCTATGCAAAAAAATAAAGCTGGGGGAAGGGAGTATAGGGGAGAGTTGCTTTTTAAAAATGTTACCATCTATTTTCTAGTAGTGATCATCACTTGCATGCTTTCATGGGAGGGATGATTAGTGTCTAACTGCCTTCCGTAGGATTATGTTAAGGACAAAGAAGATTTGCCAAATGTAGAAATGATCCCCAAGAGCCTTTGCCCATTCTTTCTGCCTCTATCTCCAATTATGTCAGAAATCTGTCTTTTCTGCTTTCTTCACATAAGTGGTTAGTGCTGTAGGGACTATCAGATTTGTAGATGAACCTGAAGCATACAAAGATTCTTGAGTGGTTTTTTCCTTTCTCCTCATAACTTTGCTGACCTCTTCCCCCATAGACCATGCTGGACGAGGATGATGTGAAAGTTGCTGTGGATGTCCTGAAAGAACTGGAAGCTTTAATGCCCAGCGCAGCAGGCCAGGAGAAGCAAAGAGACACTGAGCACCGGTTTGTCCTTAGTGTCCTATCCTTTGGAAGTTTAGGATACTGTTATAGCTGAATTTTGTGGACCAGCCAAGCAAAATTTGGGGAGAGTTTACAGAATCTGGACTGACCATGTACCATATTCTCGGATCTATTTTTGTTGCTTCCTGCTAAGAGGATGCAGCAAATGCTAAGATGTTTAGAAGGTAGAAATTGGGCTGTTATAGCTGAATTTTGTGGACCAGCCAAGCAAAATTTGGGGAGAGTTTACAGAATCTGGGCTGACCATGTACCATATTCTCGGATCTATTTTTGTTGCTTCCTGCTAAGAGGATGCAGCAAATGCTAAGATGTTTAGAAGGTAGAAATTGGAGTTAAAAGAAGCAGAATATGTTTGTGACCTGATCCTTTATTGGCCTGCAGAGGTGTCATAGTTTTTGAAACTCTAATTCATTTGAACACTTAGTAGGCACCTATCATGTGCATGGCACTACGCTGGGTACTTGGGGATGCAAGGATGAAATTGGGCTGGTTTCTTTCTGAAACAGGTACTTGTTGGTTTGTTAGGGATAGGACAAAGAAGAAGAAGCGGAGTCGGAGCCGAGATCGAGACAGAGATAGAGAACGAGATCGAGACCGAGATAGAGACCACAAGCGGAGACACCGATCCCGCTCTCGATCACATTCCAGGACCCAGGAAAGGAGTAAAGGGAAGTCTAGATATTGGTCCAGGAGCAGGAGTCAGAGTCCTCCCAAAGACCGGAAGGACCGGGACAAATATGGAGAAAGGAATCTGGACAGATGGCGGGATAAGCATGTGGATCGCCCTCCCCCTGAAGAGCCTGCCATCGGGGACATTTACAATGGCAAAGTTACCAGCATCATGCAGTTTGGATGTTTTGTACAGCTGGAGGGACTAAGGTAATGGCTGGCGCTCTTTCACACCAGTGAAGGGCAGAATTTCTTTTAGCACTGGGGGTATTCACATTCTAAAAAGTTATTATGATTAATGACACTTTAATCAGATCAGCTCTACCAGGTTCTTAGAAGCTGACCTTTTTTTTTTTTGAAATGTTACAGAGCCATTTTTTCCTTCTTCTGCCTTGAGTTTAAGTCCATTTTCTCTTGTTTAGTTCCAACAAGGGTAGAAATTTGTTGGAGAAAGGTAGTTTTAGGCATGTTCCAGATGTGTCTGACTCTCCCTCAGAAAGCGGTGGGAAGGCCTGGTACACATCTCTGAGCTCCGGCGAGAAGGCCGTGTGGCCAATGTGGCTGATGTGGTGAGCAAAGGCCAGAGGGTCAAGGTCAAAGTGCTGTCCTTCACTGGGACCAAGACCAGCCTGAGCATGAAGGTAGGTGAGATGTCTGGTCTGTTTCCACATCTGATGGCAAGGGAACATAAGAGGACAGCAGGTGAGCTAGTGCCCTTGTTCTTATGCCTTAGGATGTGGATCAAGAGACTGGAGAAGATCTAAACCCAAATCGACGAAGAAATCTTGTTGGGGAGACCAACGAGGAGACCTCAATGCGGAATCCGGACAGACCCACTCACCTCTCCCTTGTCAGTGCCCCTGAAGTAGAGGATGACTCGCTGGAGCGCAAGCGCCTCACCCGCATCTCTGACCCAGAGAAGTGGGAGATCAAGCAGGTGGGGCTCTTAGCTTTCATGGCCACACCTTCATTCAGCACGTAGCATGGTGGGTAGGAGTGGAGCACGACAGCCTGGGTGGCTTCTGGCCACTTAGTAGCTTTGTGATCCTGAGCCGAGTTACTCTAGCTCTTTGTGCCTCAGTGCTTTCATCTGTAAAACAGGGCCAATGGTGGTGGTGTGAGGAGTAAAGGAATTAATAGAGTTGAAACTCTTAGGTTACTGCCCGGCATATGGTGATTGCTACGTAAGTGTTCATTATTGTTTTTATCATTCTTCAGTAAATTTTAGAATCACAGTGTGTCAAGCACCATGCAGATGCTAGGGCTACAAAAACAAATATATCATGGTTCCTATCTGTATTAGTCAGTTTTCAGTTGCTTCTAATAGAATACCTGAAACCGGGTAATTTATACGACCACAGAATTTATTTCTTAGAGTTTTAGAGGCTGAGAAATCCAAGATTGAGGGGTGCATCTGGTGAGGGTCTTCTTCTCTGTGGAGACTCTACGAGTCCTGTGATGACTCAGGGTATCATGAGGCATGAGGCTGAGCAAGTGCTTGCTCTCCTTGTAAAGCCACCAGTCCACTCCCATAATAATTCATTAATTGATTGACCCATTAATGGATTAATCCATTCATGAGGGCAGGGCCCTCACAATACAGTCACCTCCTAAAGGTCCCACCTCACAACACTGCCACATTGGGGATCAAGCTTTCTTTCTTTTTTTTTTTTTTTTTTAAAGATGACCGGTAAGGGAATCTTAACCCTTGACTTGGTGTCATCAGCACCACGCTCAGCCAGTGAGCGAACCGGCCATCCCTATGTGGGATCCGAACCCGGGGCCTTGGTGTTATCAGCACCGCACTCTCCCGAGTGAGCCACGGGCCGGCCCGGGGATCAAGCTTTCACATGAGCCTTTGAGGGGACAAACATTCAAGACATAGCACTACCCTTGAGGAACTCAAAGTCCAGTGGAGGAGGTAGAGCTAAACAAATAATTGTGGAGGGTTACATATTACATAATAAGGAATGTACAGAGAGCTATAGAAACAAGGAAAGGAGCAGGTAGTTACATGGTACCAGGTACCTTCCTGGGGATGACACCTTAGAGCACATGCTTTACAGCACCATGTTGTAAAGCCCCTAGGGATGGGATATATGACATTTGAGGTCCTGACGTCCTGGGTCAGAGGAGGAAAGAATCCTTGGTTTCCTACATGAAACCTCTGTAATTAACTGTCCTGGAAAAGAAGAGTTTCGATCCTAGCAGGTTGCAAATGCTGCTTTCTATTCTTTGGCTAGATGATTGCTGCCAATGTCCTTTCCAAAGAAGAGTTTCCAGACTTTGATGAAGAGACCGGCATTCTCCCTAAGGTGGATGATGAAGAAGGTAACTAGCCATTTGGATTGAGCAGGATAATGGATTGGGAGAATAATTGTCAAGTTGAGCCATCGGACTGGGGTGGTTTGTTTGTAGTTTAACCCAGTGGCTGTTAATCATTTGTTCTTTGAGTCTCACCAGTCATCTCTCAAAGAACAAGGGTCTTTCCATGATGGAAGCAAAAAGTTTATTTCTTTTTTGTTTGTTTGTTTGTTTTGTTTTTTAATAAAAAGATGACCGGTAAGGGGATCTTAACCCTTGACTTGGTGTTGTCAGCACCACGCTCTCCCGAGTGAGCCACAGGCC
>NW_007731235.1:77931-81353 GCF_000696425.1 Galeopterus variegatus | reverse complement strand
GAACCCGTGGCCTTGGTGTTATCAGCACCACACTCTCCTGAGTGAGCCACGGGCCGGCCCAATTAAGGTTTTTTTTAAAAGATGACCAGTAAGGGGACCTTAACCGTTGGCTTGGTGTTGTCGCTCTCCCAAGTGAGCTAACTGGCCCAATCCCTACATAGGGATCTGAACCCATGGCCTTGGTGTTATCAGCACCACACTCTCCTGAGTGAGCCACGGGCCGGCCCAATTAAGGTTTTTTTTAAAAGATGACCAGTAAGGGGACCTTAACCGTTGGCTTGGTGTTGTCGCTCTCCCAAGTGAGCTAACTGGCCCAATCCCTACATAGGGATCTGAACCCGTGGCCTTGGTGTTATCAGCACCACACTCTCCTGAGTGAGCCACGGGCCAGCCCAACCCAGTGAATATTCTTGACACCTTTGTTGAAAATCAGTTGGCTATAAATAACATGGCTTTATTTCTGGGCTCTCTATTTTGTTCCATTGGTCTGTGTGTCTGTTTTTATGCAAGTTTCATGATGTTTTGGTTAGTATAGCTTTGTAGTATATTTTGAAGTCATTTAGTGTGATGTCCCCAACTTTGTTCTGTTTGCTTTGGCTATTTGGGGTTTTTGTGGTTCCACACAAATTTTAGAATTGTTTTATCTTTTTCTGTGAAGAATGTTACTGGTGTTTTGATAGAGATTGCAATGAATCTGTAGATCACTTTGGGTAGTAGTAGACTTCTTTTCTTAAATTAACAGGTCAGGTTATTAGATCTGTGTAAGTAGAACTCAAGCCACAGAAGGTATTATTGACTGTTAGCCAGGGTCTAGGATATTTTTGTTTCAAATGGAGATTAGCTTGGCTTTGTTGCTTTGCCTGTTTAATTCTTTTGTGCTTATTTAGTGTGTTTTGGGAGAAAGTGGAAGCAAACAGGAGTGCTTGATCTACCATCTTTGCCTTTGGCCAGGTTCTTGAAGTCTGAAATCATTGTCCTGCATATTCAAAAGCAATTTTGAAGGGCTTGCTTGACCAATTGGGGCTGCCACCCATACAGAGCTATAGCACTGGGTGCTGTGGAGGGCAGAGCTGTGGGGAGAGTGCAAACCAAAATCCATATAATAGCTATAAAATTTTAGGTATGGAAAAGAATGTTTCAAAGATCTCCCAGCCCAGCCACACATATAATGCTTATAATTCACCTATGAAATCCTTCTGCAGTGTTCTTCCCATGTGGTCATCTCAGAGCTGCTTGACATTGTTATTGACAGGGAATTCACCACCCTTAAGGAGACACATTCCATCTTTAGATGGATCTGATCATTAGTTCGTCTTTAGGCAGAGCTAAAATCTGTCTCCCTGAGGTGTCCACATTGGTCTTAATTCTAGTTCTTGGGGTCATAGAGAAGAATTCTTATCCCTTTCTTATATGGCCTTCATACATTTAAAGGTAGCCTCATTCCTGTCTCTCTTGGGGTTCTCATCTTCAAGTGAAACAACTCAGTTCCGTCAGTGAGTTATCATTGTCTTTGGTCACTTTATCTGACTATGCTCCAGTTTATCCATTTCTTTCGTGTAGTCTGTACATTGACATGAACTTTATTCTAGGTGTGGTCTCATGTTTTAGATTACAGTGGTTTAACATCTATGTTTTATTTCCTGGACATTTAACACATGCTTTTCCCTCTGCTGCATTAGAACCCAGATGGCTCCCTCTCCCAAGCAGCAATGATGCAGAGTGCCTTGGCCAAAGAAAGGCGGGAACTCAAGCAGGCCCAGCGGGAAGCCGAGATGGACTCTATTCCTATGGGACTCAACAAACACTGGGTTGATCCTCTGCCTGATGGTAGGACCCTCAAAGGGGTGTGTGGGACTTCTTAAAAAATCTGAGCCCTCAAGTACACAGGGAGGGGGCACTGCCAGCATACACTGCAAATTTAACCTTGGTTTTTCACTTCAGTTAGAGCATGTTTGTTTGTTTTTTGTTTTTTTAAAAAGATGTTTAAAACCAAAAATGTTTTAGTAACCCTGGTCAAATCATTAGAGTAGCTGAGTTTTTCCTCAGAATAACTTAAAAATTTTTATTCTGCAGATAATCTAGCTTTGAAACTTCTTTTTTCATATACTTTGTACAGTAAATATTAACTACCGGATGTAATCATAACAAATATATACTAATTTGTATTAGGCAACTGGGGATACAGATGTGAATTAAACAGACATGATCCCTACTATCATGAGACTTACAACTTTGTGGGGAAAATGGATATTAATCAAATAATTACCAAATAACTAATTAATTAAATTGTGATCAGTAGTATATGATGAAGTACAAGTAGTGTAATTGGCTATGACAACTTTGTGGGGAAAATGGATATTAATCAAATAATTACCAAATAACTAATTAATTAAATTATGATCAGTAGTATATGATGAAGTACAAGTAGTGTAATTGGCTATTGTAGGTCACTTCACTGGGAAAATTGAGACCCGAAGGATAAATAGGACCTAGTCTGTCAAAGGAGCATGGGATGGGGTTTGTAGAGTGCATTACAGGCTGAGGAGTAGCCTGTGTTGGGGCCATAGGATGGGAAAGAGGACCTGAAAGGAGGCATGTGTGTGGCTGGAGTACAGAGAGCGAAGGGCAGAGTAGCAGGCCAGGGCTTTGTAGATCGCATTAGGAATCTGAGCTCAATGCATTGTACACTGTGAAGTGTTGAAAAGTTCTAAGCGGGAGAGTTGCACGATCCGAGTTGCATTTCTAAAGGATTACTCGATGCCCTACAGAATGTGTTGGGTGGCACAGGAGTAGACACATGAGATGAATTAGGAGGCTTTTATATAGTTTAGAGGTGAGAGGATGGTGGCTTGAACATGGAGGTAGCAGAGAGGAGGGTTGTACTTGAGAAACGACAGGGGGAGCAGGAGTGACCAAAGATGACTTCTCGGTTTCTGGTGTGACCACCGGAGTCAGTGATGGTACCTCTAAGATAGAGAACACTGGAGGAAAAATGGATTTGTGGGGAAAGATTGTGAATTCAGGTCTGGTCTTTAATCTGAAGTAACTAGAGAACATCTCAGTATGTATAAGAGCTCAGAGGAGAGGTCTAGGCTGGAGAGAGAATTTAGGGAATTGTGTGAGCTTGGATATCAGTTTGGCTGCATGTAATAGATACTCAGAATATTAGATTAACAATAGAAGGTTGGAAATATTTATTTATTGTTAAAAAAAAAAAAAAACGCTTCCATTTCCTCCGAATAAGCCTTATTCCCTTTTCGACCCTTAGTGAAAGGCTCCCCATGACCTTTGGCCTCTGCCAAAGCTCACTTGTTTAGTTAGTAGACTTAAAGTATATTTTCTTTTTTTTTTTTTTCCTTTTTGTCTTTTTTCGTGACCGGCCACGGATCGCAACCCTCAGTGTCCCGCCCGTCCCGGACCGG
>NW_007731235.1:72961-77521 GCF_000696425.1 Galeopterus variegatus | reverse complement strand
AGCGCCGCCACGCTTCCCAAGCGGCGCACTGTAGCAGTGCGCCACCGGGCCAGCCCAAGTATATTTTCATAGCTGTCTTTTGCCGTCAAATTTATAAACTATTTGCGTATTCTAGAGAGGCAGTAAAATTCTGCTCGTTCTTTTGCTCCCTACTCAAGCCGTAATTCCAGGATTAACCTTGAAAACATTAAGCTGAGTGAATGAAGCCAGACACAGAAGAGCACATATTGTATGAAATATCCAGAACAGGTAAACCCACAGAGATAGAAAGTAAATTAGTGGTTGCCAGGGGAACGGAGAGTGACTACTAACAGGTATGGGGTTTGTTTTGGGGGCAATAAAGATGTTCTAAAATTAGGTAGTGGAGATGGTTGCACAATTTTGAATATACAATAAACCACTGAGTTGGACACTTGAAAAGGGTGGCATGGGATATGAATTACATCTCAGTGTCACAGTTATTTAAAAAAAAAAAAAAAGAATCCTAGGGTCAAATGATCAGATCTTCATTTCTCTGATCTAACCTTTTTTCTATCAGGAGACATCACAGGTGGGCAGCACCACTTGTTAAGGTCTCTTTCCCTCTCCTGCCCCTACTGCCACTTCTGTATTCTTTTCTTTTCTTTTTTTTTCATTTAAGGAAATTTATTTATTTTTTAATTGAAATGTACTGATTGTGCATATTTATGGGGTACAGAGCTATATTTCAATACCTGTATACAGTGAGTAGTGATCAAGTCAGTGTAGTTAGCAGATTCATCATTGCAAAAATTTACCATTTTTGTGGTGACTGTATTCTTTTCTTCACATTAATTTGTTTCTCTGAGTGCCCTTGGGCAAAGATCGGACTGCACTGAGACATGTGTGGTGCCCACCTGCCATTTCCTTTTTTTGCCCTGGGGACATCTGGAGGACAATACTAAGTTGCCTGTTTTCCTTTGCAGCGGAAGGTAGGCAGATTGCTGCCAACATGAGGGGTATTGGGATGATGCCCAATGACATTCCCGAGTGGAAGAAACATGCCTTTGGGGGCAACAAAGCTTCTTATGGAAAAAAGACCCAGATGTCAATCATTGAGCAGAGGGAGAGCCTGCCCATCTACAAACTGAAGGAGCAGCTGGTCCAGGTGAGAAGCCCTTTCATGAAAAATTGGTGGAAGAGTAATGGTATTTTCTAAAGAAGGATGAGATTTTAAAATTGAAATAGCTGGACAGGTATGTGCATATTTGAAGTGGTTCTTCCAAAAGGGATAAAGAAAAAAACAGAAAATGTTTCCAAGTACCTTTAAAAAAAGGTATATTAGTGTGCAAATTTTTTTTCCTATGAGGTAATAAATCTTTTTGGATTGGGTGACCATAGAGCTGTTCCAGGTGGGTAGAGTATTGTATTGCGTGGATCAACAGCTCTGATCAGTAACTGAAAATGGGGACACTTGGCCAATGAATCCATATAGGCAAGGACTTTGCTTCAGGTACTCATTTCCATATTCTGGAGTTCTGGTTTTAAGAACACCAAACCTTCCTTGAGGCAACTAGTTTACTAGTTTTCAGTGAATCCTTTCAACAATATCATATATTTATATCAACAAGTATAAATGTATATGTATGCATACACACATGTATGTTTTATATGTGTTCTGTGTGTGTTTGTATATGGCAGTGTATTATATACACTGTTCTGCTGGCTGGTACAGAGTTCAAACCCTGGACCTTGGTGTTATCAGCACCATACTAACCAACTGAGCTAACAGGCTAGTCCTTTTTTATTTTTTTTTCTTTTGAGTGCCATTTTAGTACTTTGTCATGTGTATCTGCTCTGGCTTATTTAACTAGTCCTGTATTATTAGACGTGTAGGTTGATTGCAATCCTCTGTTGTTACAAACTATGGAAATAAGAAATAAGATAACTTTTGTGGGAGAGGTACTGGAGATTTGGAAGTGGCCATGGAAAGGAACAATTTTTATGTATCTTTTTATTTATTTATTTATTTATATTTTTTTTCCTTTTTGTCTTTTTTCGTGTCCGGCAACGGATCGCAACCCTCGGTGTTGTGCCCACACCTCGCTCAGCCAGTGAGCAGGAACGGGTCTGTATGTGGGATCCGAACCCTCGGCGGGAGCGCCGCCACGCTCCCAAGCGGCGCGCTGTAGCAGTGCGCCACCGGGCCGGCCCCTTTATGTATCTTTTTAAATTTACTTTTGAATTCTTTATCTGTGTGTGTATGACCCCTTTTTCTCAATTAGTGTTACAGAATATAAGCATTAATTGTTTCACTCCAAAGTAATGTGTGGCAAATTTTAATGACCATATTTGCATATTTATATGTATATTTATTTACATATTTGTATTTTGTTGCCCTCAGGCTGTCCATGACAATCAGATCCTGATTGTGATTGGAGAGACAGGATCTGGGAAGACAACCCAGATCACTCAGTACCTGGCAGAGGCAGGTTACACTTCCAGGGGCAAGATTGGGTGTACCCAGCCCAGAAGAGTGGCAGCCATGTCGGTGGCCAAAAGAGTGTCGGAGGAGTTTGGTTGTTGCTTAGGCCAAGAGGTAAGTGGATAGCGAAGCTGTACTGGGAATGCCAGAAGAAAAATACAAAGACCTGGATCTCTTTATCTGTAAAATGGGAATACTACTACTATTTTCTCCCGTAAGGGAGAGAGGTTTCTCACTGTCATCATACATTTGCTAAGGGTCAAGTTGAAGGCAGAGTTTACTATGAGGAAATTACTGTCAGTCTTTGTTAAATTCTTACCTATTAAGATTATGAGTAATGGTCTGACTGGGTAGAAATTTAGCTTGGTGATTGCAAAAAGGAGAGGTTCATGTCCTAGTTTTTTCACTTCTATTCTGCTTTAGGTGGGCTACACCATTCGATTCGAGGACTGCACCAGCCCTGAAACAGTCATCAAGTACATGACAGACGGGATGTTGCTCAGAGAGTGTCTGATTGACCCTGACCTCACCCAGTATGCGATCATCATGTTGGACGAGGCACACGAGAGGACGATTCACACTGATGTGCTTTTTGGATTGTTGAAAAAGGTAACGAGGCACTCTTTTGTGACCATTCTATCTGTTGAAAACTGAATTCTGGGAATTGGAATTGAGTACTTGTACCTTTTTGGTTGGCCCTTTTTGGTAAGCCACATTGCATTTCCCTTTAGACGGTTCAGAAGCGGCAGGACATGAAGCTGATTGTCACTTCAGCCACCTTGGATGCAGTGAAATTTTCTCAGTACTTCTATGAAGCTCCCATCTTCACCATCCCGGGTCGAACATATCCAGTGGAAATACTGTACACAAAGGAACCTGAGACAGATTATCTGGATGCCAGTCTGATCACTGTCATGCAGATTCATTTAACAGAGCCACCAGGTAAGGGAAAAGAGCATTTTTTTTTTCTATTAGGCCAAAAGTCTTAATAAGAGTATCTTTTTTTGCTAATCTTCTAAGAAATGCCTTTTAAATATTGGGCTCTCTGTAAGTCTCAGGCTTGCATGTTTGAAACGGTGGTAGTAAAAATATAAATTATGGTGTGCAGGGTTTAAATGCACCTATTTAAACATGGATAGATATACTTTCTTGGTTTATTTAGAGATCAGAATATGAATGTGTATTTTCTGTTATTTGGAAGTCTGTTAATATTGCTGTAGTCTTTGTATAGAACACACACAGTTAGGAAGTAAATTAATGCTCCATTCTCCTCATAGGTGATATCCTGGTCTTCTTGACTGGTCAGGAAGAGATCGATACTGCTTGCGAAATCCTATATGAAAGAATGAAATCCCTGGGACCTGATGTTCCAGAGTTGATTATCCTCCCAGTGTACTCTGCTCTTCCCAGTGAGATGCAGACCCGAATCTTTGACCCAGCTCCACCTGGTAGCAGAAAGGTAATACTAGGCAGAAATGCAGCTCCCATGTGCTCCAAAACCATGTGGTGTGTGCAGCTAGCCGCAATAGGGATTGCTGAAGGTGGATGCAAGTCTCATTTGTTATCTTTTAGAAACTGGCCCAACCAGTTTGTTTAGGAATGAGGGTCTTATATGTGGTTTCTGCTCCTCTTCCTCTCCTCCTTCATTGGACAGGTGGTTTTTGAGTGTCTACCAGACTTTGGGCTAGACCCTGGGCTGCAGTGTGAGGACAAGCCTCCTGCTGTGGGGCATCCACAGGGAGACAGGCTGGCAACACACAGTGTGAAAGTGCTGCTGGGGCTCTCGATGCCAGAGCGGGAGCACCCACCCAGTCTTCTTAGAGGAAGACTGAGATGGGTCTAAGCCAATCCTAAAGGACTCGGGAAGGGCAGGGGGACGAGCATTCTGAGGACACAGACGCAGTGGTGACGGCCCGGAGGTGAGTGAGTGGGGCTAGTTCAGGGAGTTGTCTCGGTCTAGTAGCTGGAGCCAAGTGTGTGAGTGCATATGAGACAACAGGAAAGGAGATGGGTGGACATTTTTTTGAAAAACAGCTTTATTGAGATATGATTTACATACCATACAATTTACCCTTTTTTTTTTTTTTTTTTTTTTTTGTCTTTTTGTTTTTTTTTTT
>NW_007731235.1:70162-71971 GCF_000696425.1 Galeopterus variegatus | reverse complement strand
GGGAGCGCCGCCGCGCTTCCCAAGCAGCGCACTATCCAGTGCGCCACCAGGCCGGCCCTACAATTTACCCTTTTAAAGTATACAATTCAGTGGCTTTTAGTATAGTTGTGTGTCACTTAATGCATCGTTAGGTGATTTTGTTGTGGTGCGAACATTCTAGAGTGTGCTTACACAAACCTAGGTGGTGTAGGCTACTACACACCTAGGCTGTATGGTATAGCTATTATAATCTTATGGGATCATCATTGCAGATGCGGTCCATCATTGACTGAAATATCGTTATGCAGTGCATAACTATATATTCATAGACTTGTGTGACCATCACCACAATTGATTTCAGAACAATTTCATCACCCCAAAAAGAAACTGTGTACCCTATAGCAGTCACCTCACCATTCACCGCTCTGGTCAGCCGCTGGAAACCAGTAAGCTATACTTTCCACTTCTCTGGATTTGCTTACTCTAGACATTTCATATAAATGAAACCACATAAATCAAATGTCCTTTGTGACTGGCTTTTTTCACTTAGCAAGTTTTCAAGGTGAATGCGTGTTGTAGTATGTATCAATACTTCATTTCTTTTTATTGCCAAATACTATTATATTATATTAGATGTACCACATTTTGTTTATCCATTCATTGGTTGATAGACATTTGGGTTGTTTCCAAATTGGGCTGTCATTAGTAATGCTGCTATGAAAATTTGTTTACAAGATTTTGTGTGGAAGAGAAATGGATTTTAATAACATTGAAGAGTTAGAATGGACAAGACATGGGGGTTGCTGAGGAGGGAAACATGGGAGAACAGCAGGTTTTGGGGGAAAGATGATGGATTCCTCCTTTGTTCTATTCCTCATGACTGGACTTCTTTTAAAGCATAGTTTCTGCAGCTCTGGGGCAGGTAGAAGCCTTTGGGGGACAATAAGATGCTGGCATGATTTGAGATGTTCTGGTGGTGCCTCCTAGCAATGATTTTTCCAAGCAATTGTGTTTTATTAGCTGAACCTTGGGTGGAAGAACAGTGGCAGTGCCAAACTGAGACTAATAATCTTTTAAACCACATATACTGCTGTACACACATACAAACCGCGGAATTCCTCTGTCGCCTCATGGTTCATTTTATGATCAGAAAAAAAACAGTCTCCCTCTTGTTCCACATATATGAACAGCCTGCTTTGTAGTCCAGATGTCTCGGTGGGGGAAAGTAAAATCTCATTTTGCACTGGCACATGTAATGTCAGGAAATCTCTGCTTTCCCAGGGTGCTAGAAAATTAAAATTGTAGTAATCAGCAGTGGATCTAGCAAATGAGATATGTAGCCATTTGCACCAAATGAAATTGGCTTTCATTGGCCTTAGCTTTTTCTTACTCAGGTACCACCCCCTTTCCAACCTAACCCTTAAGATGAAGGCACCTCCCCTTCCTCCTATTGGAGGTTGAGCTGGGATTTAGTGTCATTTTAACCATGTAGAGAGGAAGATAGCTGCACACTCCCTTGGGAAGATGTCTGAGTTTAGAAGCCCTATTTCATACCTCTTTGCTGAGCCTGGAGAGCTCACTCCAGCTGTGTCCCTTTGGCCTGCAGGTCGTGATTGCCACCAACATTGCAGAGACATCTCTGACAATTGATGGCATCTACTATGTGGTGGACCCTGGATTCGTGAAGCAGAAAGTTTACAATTCCAAGACAGGGATCGACCAGCTTGTGGTGACGCCAATTTCTCAGGTATGGCAGCTTCTACCAACAGTTTTTTGTTTTTTTTTTTTTTTAAGATGACCGGTAAGGGGATCTTAACCCTTGACTTGGTG
>NW_007731235.1:66657-68538 GCF_000696425.1 Galeopterus variegatus | reverse complement strand
GGGATCCGAACCCGGGGCCTTGGTGTTCTCAGCACCACACTCTCCCGAGTGAGCCACGGGCAAGCCCCCCTGTATTATTTTTTAATTCTATTTTTCCACAAACTTTTTGAAGTCCCATCATATGCATAGGTATTTGATTTTCCTGACTATTAAGATAATACATGTTCAATATTGAATATTAGATGAAGTCTAAAGAATATAGAAATCATATGTAAGCCTACCGTTAGAGTTAGCCACTGTTAACATTTTAGGATTTTTTTTTTATTGAATCATAATTGATTATACATATTTTTGGTATTCAGTGTTGATGTTAATATTACATTGTTTGTAACTTGCTTTTTTCACTTAATGTGAGTGAACATTTCCTTCTGTCATTGAACATCACAAACCTGATTTTTAAAATGGCTGCCCAGTCATCATTGATATGATTAACATAATTTATGTAGTTCCCTTACATTTTTGGTCATAACTGTGGGGATGGTGTTTTGTTGTCTTGTTTTGTTTCCTCTTTTAGATTGTGCTGCACTATATTAAAGGTATATTTCTGAGATCTTTATAATATTTCTTCCATTCACCCTGCTTATATTCCCCTCCCTTGAACAAACTTCCCTGAAGTACTGAGTGTGGAAAGGGGATGGTAAGAGTACGGGTAGTCTTGGAAATGGTCCTAAAGGAAGTGAAATAAACCCTATTTCTAGTATTGCCAGTTGCTAAGTGCCNGAAATGGTCCTAAAGGAAGTGAAATAAACCCTATTTCTAGTATTGCCAGTTGCTAAGTGCCCCCTTTTTACAGATTTCCTGGCTAAACTGTTCAGTGATGTTTAACAGATATATTACTTATATATGCCCACCCCTCTAGGCTCAGGCAAAGCAACGAGCTGGCAGAGCTGGGAGAACAGGCCCAGGAAAGTGTTATAGGCTGTACACGGAACGTGCCTACCGAGATGAAATGCTGACCACCAATGTGCCAGAAATCCAGAGGACCAACTTGGCAAGCACAGTGCTGTCTCTCAAGGTAGAAATCACTATCTTGTTAGAATGGGTTGGTGGAACAGTCCAATCCTACGGCCTCAGTAAATGAATCTCAGTTTTATGAACCTTTTTAAATACTTTAGTAACCTCATGGAACTGGTCCCTTTGAGTGAAATGCAAATGACTGTGATAACACAGCGCTCCTCCTGGGCTCTGGGGCTAAGCTGGCATATCAGCTGTGAACACGCATTTTTTTCTTACCATAATAACCAGCAGGATATTTGGTTGTAAAAGGTTTTAGTTAGGAGCATTTTCTAAAAGGAAATTAGAAAAATATAATCAGTGCCAAACTGTGGACACACCCACTTAACTTCAACCACGTTAGCTTTCAGATTCAATTCAGTTCTTTTAGAATGGGAGAAAAACTCCCTATCCAAAAACTTTGCAAGGGAAGTATCAGTACAGATTTCAGACTGGCCCTCTGGGGACTTGGTTTTCATTCTGCATCATTGCTCTTTCTCTCTCAGTCCCCAGTGAGGACATTCATTCCCTTTTGGCGGAGGAGCTGCATGAGTAATTTCCCAGCTGATGACATTTCCCCCGGCACTGAAGCTACCCTGGAACCCTGGCACTTTACTGGTGCAGAGTGCTCTGTTGTCATTTATTATTCATTCCCTGTAAGAGATGCTAAAACAAAGCTTCAGAAAAAGACCTGCTCCAGTCTCTGGAGTGCCAACAGAGAGGCATCTGTGGCTCAGACTTCAACTCTGAGCTCTGTGACCTTGGGCAGGTTTATCTACTTTACCCTGTTCTCTGTGTTCTCATCTCAAAAAGGGGGCTGTTAATAGTATCTGTTTTATTTTTATTTATTTTTTATAAAGATGACTGGTAAGGGGATCTTAACCCTTG
>NW_007731235.1:55389-65716 GCF_000696425.1 Galeopterus variegatus | reverse complement strand
CTTGGTGTTGTCAGCACCACACTCTCTCAAGTGAGCTAACCGACCATCCCTATATAGGGATCCAAACCCGTGGCCTTGGTGTTAGCAGCACCGCACTCTCCCAAGTGAGCCACGGGCTGGCCCTAGTATCTGTTTTAAAGATAAGTGGGTTAATGCAGGTAAAGGCACTTGGCATAGTGCTTAATGATTTCTAACATAATTTCTCATAGTTATTATTCATACAATAAGCATTTATTGAACACCTACTATATTTATTGTCACAGTCACTTTAGAATAAAGAAGTAGAAAGCTTAGATCCTACCACATCACCCTTTATTCACAGTTGAATAGTGCATCATTGTCACTTCTTTTACTCCTCCAATCAGGTAACAAATGTATTGAGTGCCTACTGTGTGCCAGGCACATAGACTGCACTGTGTTGTGGTTTTGCGAACATAGTTCTCACCCATTGTGAACTCTTTGAGAGCAGGGGCCATATCTTTGTCTTCTCATATCCCTTCCACCCAACATGGTATGAGGTGCTTTTTAGATGAACAGTGGTAATGATATATGTAAGAGACAGGACAGGCTGCTGTACTGTCTTTTTAAAATTATTATTGTGATAAAATACATATAACATGGAATCTATTGCTGTTACCTTTTTAAGTGTATAATTTAATGGCATTACATATATTCACAATGTTGTGCAACCTTCACCACTATTCATCTCCAGAACTTTTTCATTATCTCAGACAGAAACTTTGTGCCCATTGAACAATAACTTCCCTCTCACTCCCCAGCCCTGGTTACCACTATTCTACTTTCTGTCTTTATGAATCTGCCTGTTCTAGGTATCTCATGTAAGCTGAATCATATAATATTTGTTCTTTTGTATCTGGCTTATTTTACTTAGCATAATATTTTCAAGGTTTATCCATGTTGTAGCATGTATCAGAATTTTATTCCTTTTAAGGGCCAGCCCAGGGCTCACTCAGGAGAGTGTGGTGCTGATAACACCAAGGCCATGGGTTTGAATCCCTGTATAGGGATGGCCGTTTAGCTCACTTGGGAGAGCGTGGTGCTGACAACACCAAGCCAAGGTGTTGGTAGACTCCCTTACCCGTCATCTTTTAAAAAAAAAAAAAAGAATTTTATTTCTTTTCAGGGGTGAATGATATTCCATTGTATGTATCTATCACATTTTGTTCATTCATTTGTTGATGGACATTTGGGTTGTTTCCACCTTTTGGCTATTGTGAATAACGTTGCTATGAACACTGGTGTACAAATATCTGTTTGAATCCATGCTTTCAGTTCTTTTGGGTATATACCTAGAAGTGTAATTGCTGGATCATATAGTAAATCTATTTAACTTATTAAGGAACCACCAAACCGTTTTCCACAGTGGCTGCACCATTTTCCATTCCCACTAGCAATGTATGAGGTTTTCTGTTTCTTCTGTCCTTGACAACACTTGCTATTTTCTGGGGTTTTTTTGTTTTTGTTTTTTATTACAGCCATCCTAGTGGGTGTGAAGTAGTATGTCATTGTGGTTTTGATTTGCAGTTCCGTAATGACTAATGACTTTGAACATCTTTTCATGTGCTTGTTGGCTATTTGTATATCTTTAGAGAAATGTCTATTCAAGTCCTTTGCCCATTTTTAAATTGGGTTGTTTGTCCTTGTTGTTGAGTTATATGTATGGTCATTTTGAGGGAG
The DNA here is from genome assembly GCF_000696425.1 of Galeopterus variegatus. Classification (NCBI taxonomy): domain Eukaryota; kingdom Metazoa; phylum Chordata; class Mammalia; order Dermoptera; family Cynocephalidae; genus Galeopterus; species Galeopterus variegatus. The sequence goes on along the minus strand of NW_007731235.1, from coordinate 64,018 downwards.
TGTTTTTTAAGACTTTCCTGAGAAAGTACTTGCTTGCTGATAGTCTGGGTTTTGTGTGGCCCAACCCTGTAAATTAATGCTAATCTCGCTGATGGCTTACTAATTGCAGTTGAAGAAACAGGAAAGAAAGTGACAAGTAGCCTCCCTCCACGTTAACACTGGCGAGGCTGACCCTCCCATCACATGCTTTCTTCCCTTCTGTTCTAGGCCATGGGCATCAATGATCTGCTGTCCTTTGACTTCATGGATGCCCCTCCAATGGAGACCTTGATCACAGCCATGGAGCAGCTGTACACTCTGGGGGCCTTGGATGATGAGGGCCTGCTCACTCGCCTAGGCCGCAGGGTAGGGGACAGACGTAACTTCCTTTGCTTTGGGGAAGATTCCCTGGTCAGCCTTTCATAGCCTTTGGTCTGCACAAAATTGAGCTCTGAGGCCCCAGATAAGCTTTGAGTAGAATTCTAGATGCTTGTTTTTAGATGCTGAATTTTCTCACTATCACTTTAAACTGTTTCTTCTTTACAGAAAAAGGGATCCTATTCACAATTGATTTTACCTCAGGATATGTTATTGAGTCTAGCCTTAATTTTTCAAGGTGTCTGCCAAATTCCCACCTACCCCAACAGTATTTATGTCTTTGGTCATGTATATTCCATGGGGTTTATTTGGGAGAGAAAAAAAAAACAACATTCTTCTGATAGAGACAGGCATTCCACATCATCAGGGTGTGGGGAAATCTCCTGTGCTGTTACCCCTCGGACCAGTGTCACACTGGTGAGTCCAGGTACATCTTCCACAGGGACGCAGTTGTAGTTTTTTTTCCTTCCTCTAGATGGCAGAGTTCCCTCTGGAGCCAATGCTGTGCAAAATGCTCATCATGTCTGTGCATCTGGGCTGCAGCGAGGAAATGCTGACCATCGTCTCCATGCTGTCTGTGCAGAACGTCTTCTACAGGCCCAAGGTAGGCTATTCAGACCTGCGTTCAGATAGGGGTGCGGTGAAGTTGGGTGAAGTCAGCCTGTGTCGATGCTCAGGGAGGACACTTTGGGCAAGGCCACGTAGGGCTCCTGCTGGATGTTCAGTTAGTAGCCATTAAGTGGAAAATGATCCTCTGTCCCACTGCTTGACAGGATAAACAAGCCCTTGCAGATCAGAAGAAGGCCAAATTCCACCAGACGGAAGGGGACCACCTCACCCTGCTGGCTGTGTACAACTCATGGAAGAACAACAAGTTCTCCAACCCATGGTGCTACGAGAACTTTATCCAGGCTCGCTCCCTGCGCCGGGCCCAGGACATTCGCAAGCAGATGTTAGGCATAATGGACAGGTAAACCGGGAATCTGGTGACTTCCCCATGTTTGGATTGAACCTTCTTGAGTACTGGTTCTGTTCATCTCTGTGTGTACCTATAAAGCTGTAGGCACCTGTTATCTTGCACTTTGCATAACCCTTTTCCTCCAGTTTTTCCATCTTTGTTACACTCCTTCTCCCCAAGCAAGGGTGTGGCTGAGAATCATTTCAGAAAGTTCCTAAGGGGAAGATGATTTATTAGTTGTTGAAAAATGCTCTTCGTTTACAAGCTCTGGAAGATTATTAGTTGGAGTTGAATTCTTGCCTAAAGCAAAGCGTCTGGCTCTTACTGCCTTCATCTTGTCTGCTATGTGTACACTTAGGGTTGTAAGGCAAGTCCTAGTGACGACTCTGGGGACCCCAGGATGGGGACGTTGGGCATCCTCATTCTGGAAGTTAGAACTTCTGAAAGTGGGGTAGGCTCATGTCTTTGTCCTGTCTTGACTTACTCCTCTTTTAGACACAAACTGGATGTGGTCTCCTGTGGCAAGTCTACAGTGCGAGTGCAGAAGGCCATCTGTAGCGGGTTCTTCCGCAATGCTGCCAAGAAGGACCCACAGGAGGGTTACCGGACACTGATCGACCAGCAGGTGGTCTACATCCATCCTTCCAGTGCTCTCTTCAACAGACAGCCGGAATGGTAGGTGGCGGCTCCCGGGGTCTAGGGGCTGTTCTGGTAAGAGAAAACCTGTAAATCTCCTGCCACTTTGTGCCTGTGTCTTCACACCCTCAGCACTTCCTATCCTAACATTGCTTGTATTTCTAGAGCAGCAGGAGCCTGAATTAGGCACAATTATCAAGCCCTTTTGAGAGAAATAAAATTGTAGGGGTGAGAGGTAGGAAGGATTTTATCTAGTGAGGTGGTTTTTTAAAAATTTATTTAAAGTAACATTTTTTAAAAATTGGACTCTTATCTAGAACTCTAATATAAAACTGATTTAAAACCACCTTGTTACCAAAGTAGGAGAAGGTTGGCAAGATGGAGGGCCTTGTCTGCTTGGCATTCCCCATCCCCTGTGACAGTGTCTGAGGTCCCTCTTCAGGGCCCTAGAGTTCTGTGAAAACAGTCTGAAAAACCACCTCACTACATTTTGCAGAGCAAGAAACTGAGATCCAAAGGAGGGATGTGATTGACTCCATGTCGCTTAACTAGTTAGAGCCAGAGCCAGGACTAGAACGCTTCTCCTGAGAGCTTTCTTGTGGTTAGAGGTATGCAGGCTTCTCAGTACTGGGGTATGGCTGTCATAAACAGACGAATGTCTCCCCAGGGGCTGGTTGGACTGTGGAGTGGGTTTGGTGTCAGAGGCTTCAGTCCTGTCTCTGTCCACGTTCAGGGTCGTGTACCATGAGCTGGTGCTGACCACGAAGGAGTACATGCGGGAAGTCACTACCATCGACCCCCGGTGGCTCGTTGAATTTGCCCCGGCCTTCTTCAAGGTCTCTGACCCAACCAAACTGAGCAAGCAGAAGAAGCAGCAGCGTCTCGAGCCCTTGTACAACCGCTACGAGGAGCCCAACGCCTGGAGAATATCCCGGGCCTTCCGGCGGCGCTGAAGGGTGAGGTTGTCCCCTTGCCTCTGCTGCAGCAGTAGCCCAGGGCTTGGACTTACTCCACTGATGAAAAGCTGGTCCTGAGGACACTGATGAAAAGCTGTCCTGTGGCTTGAGGTTGTCCCCTTGCCTCTGCTGCAGCAGTAGCCCAGGGCTAGGACTTACTCCACTGATGAAAAGCTGGTCCTGAGGACACTGATGAAAAGCTGGTCCTGAGGACACTGATGAAAAGCTGTCCTGTGGCTGAATATCTTAACTGGGCATTTCCTAAACTTGACTCTCATTTCTTCTCTGGTGGTAAAATAGAAACAGGGATTTAAACCTGGCTTTGACTAGAGCCTCCAGCCCCCACCACAAGTCTTGGGGCCAGTCAGGGGCTTATGGCCAACACGGGACACATTGGATCATCTTCAAGAAAGGGCAGTTTGTGCAGCCCTGGCATGGAAAGGGAGTGAGTGACTGTCATGCTGTCTTGGTGAGGGCCCTGGTGCCCTAGCTGGGCTCTGGGTAGGTGGGAGCCTCGCCACTCATCTGAAGTGTTGGCTCCATTTCCTGCCCCCCTCTCCAGCCCCTGTACTTCGGCTTAACCTGCTAGAAATATTTATTTTCTTAAGGAAACAAAAAGGGTTTTCTGTGACTGTTTCTTTTAGCTGAAAGGTTGGGATATTGGCCTGGGCTTATTAAGGTGAGGGAGATTTAGTATCTGTGGCTCTGGTGCACGTGAGGGAAAATCCCCTGAAACCAGAGCCCAGGGCCTCTTTGGGCTCCCACCTGACCTGATGCACAGCCCGTGCCTCCAGTCTTGTCTTTCAGCACCAGTGCTTGCCCAGCTCTGCTGGTGGGTCACCCCAGGATTAAGCACATCCACCCCACAGAGCACTTCCGTCTGGGGCCTGAGTGGTTGCAGGCCACATGTTGATGTAGAAGGGTCTTCCTCACTCCCTCCCCTTCCCTTCCCCTCCCACCACACTCCCAATGTGCAGTGGCTCCCATTTCCTTCTGAAATGTGCTAAGTAATGACACAGCTTTTATTTTATTTTGTTTTTATTTTTTCCCCTGAGGTCCTCAGGACTTTAACAAAGGGGTTTTATGGTCAAAGCCTCCCCTCCCCCACCTCAAACAGAAAAGGAACTTAACACCTCTCAGAGCCTCAGAGCCAGCTATATGTATGCTGCTCAGTACCTGTGCTCAGGGGCTTGTTCTTAGTGGGTTTTTCCTAACACTTGGTTGGGGAATGGCCACCTTCTAGTGCCCCCTCACAGCTCTCAAAGAGGCTCTTTACCTAGAGGAACATCAGGCAGGTCTTGCTAGTTCCAATTGTGGAACTTCTGGAAAGCTGGTCTGGATGTGGGGCTTGTAGAGAAACTCCCTGGGAGATTGGGCACATCCCATGTTATGATGGTGCACCCACTGCCTCCTCCCATCCCCATAGTAGTAAGTCCTGAAATTATGTAAGTACTAGAACTACTGTAGAATTGTATGCCAGGCACTAAAAAAGACTATACAACATTCTAGGATATAAAGGAATGTATGGTATCACTGGGCAGCAAATAAACTACCCTAAAGATACAATTCAGAAAGGATCCAAGCGAGAGGAATATAGGCCAGGGCGTCTGCTGACTGCAGATCTCTGCCGTTTCGTTAAGCTGAGTGAGCACTGCCAGATTCTGTTTGGGTATGCTCCTTAGTAAGCCCAGGCTGCTAATCAAGGGCAGGGCATTGTTGTGTATTAACCTTTAATGCCTTATGGGGAGAGACAGTGCAGGGACCAACAACATGACACCAAAAGGGTAGCAGGGGCTGGGCACCCAGCTCCTCAATCTTAATTCCAGCCTTGATTGCCCCCATTCAGGAACAAACTGTCCCAGCTGTGCGCACAGTACTGGTGTCCGAGGAGGGAGGTTTGGGTTTTTATCTGAGGTTGAAAGGGGGTGTTTAATAGGCCAAGGGTGAGGGATGGCAGGGCTGATCATCTTTCTGGCTTATGTGAACAAAGGAAGGGCCCCAACTCTGTGGGTGTTCCTGGACCATCTCTACCCTAGAGCTGGGGTCACTTCTCTACTGCGACAACATGGCTGGGGTCTGACCTTTTGCCTGTCCATCAGGAAAGCCATGTCGGCAGCAGAGCAGAGCCTGCAAGAAGAGGGCTCCCATCCAGATTCAGGAGAGCTCAACCACTGCCCTCACACAATGAGGCCCTTGTCTCTCTTCCTTGAACCAGTATTTCCCGAGATTGAGTGACAGCCCAGGAGAGGATGTGGGTCTTGTGCAGACAGCTGGAATCTTCTTGGCCATTAAAGTATGCTGTTCACCCCAACCCAGTGGGAGCCTAGCTCAGGAGTTTCCTGCCCTTGCATGTGTGCCAAGTCTGTGCTTGTGTTCTGTGTATGTGGGGGGACCATCCCCTAGGTCAGATGTAAGCTGTACTGCTGGGTCAGGCTCCTGGGTCCAGGTTTGCCTCATCCAGGCTGGAGCAGGATTTGGTTTTGGCTATCCCTCCGCTAGTCTGAAGAATTTCCTCCCAGTGGTAGCTGTAGCTGTCTCATCAGAGCAGTGCCCCTCCGAGTTTGAGGATTTGAACAAAGAGCTGTGGAGTGGCTTGTTAATGAACAGTTCAGAGGGCAGAGGTCAAAGCTCTCAGCCCGTGGAGACCTTTCCCTGGATACTGCTTCTCATCTAAATCCCTCCCTCCTCAAGTGCGTGCACTCAGCCCTCAGGGTTTCCACCTGAGTTTTACACCTCCCCTTGGTGATTGCTTGGCTTTCATGTGGAATTAATATATTTCTAAAAACTTGTTTTTTAAAATTGATTTTGTTTCTTGCTCTAAATTGTAGTCAGTACATTGATGTGTTGTCTAAGAAAAAATAATGTTGCTGTCTATTTGTGGGTAGTGGTTGAGAGGCACCCCTTCCTGCGAGGGCTGCCCTGGTCTGGGATCAGTGTTGGCCAGAAGCTGCTGGTAGAAATGGTTCAGGCACTAACAGAGTTGGGCTGGCCCAGCCTCACACAGCTGCAGTTCCTATTTAACAGGAGAGCGTCTGTTTTACCTGCGCCTGTCTCCTGGGAAGCTGTTTACACAGGGACTGGCTCTAGAACCACCCATTCTGTCCCTCCTGTCTCCTCAGCTACCCTCTGTCATATCTGCTCAGTCATACTCCTTCTGTAGGTGTCACCAGTTTTTCAGCCTTGCCTTTTCTACCCGCTGCTGAAGTCACCCCCAGGACCTGGTGTCTCTCAAATTTGGGCAAGGTGCTGGCTGGTTAGCTCAGTTGGTTAGAGCATGGCGCTGATAACATCAAAGTCCAGGGTTTGATCATTGAACCAGCCAGCGGCAAGAAAAAACAAAAATTAGGGCAAGGAGAATCTATGCTGTTTCCCACTCCCCTTTCCCCTGAAGATCTAGTCTCCTTCACTGGCCAGAACCCAGGACCTGCTCTAGCCTCTCCCTGTACCCTCCTGCCTGGGTGCTTTTTTCCTTTGGCCCATTCTCTAGACAAACACTTGCAAGCACTTGTCCCTAACTCCAGCAAGATAGCAATCTGGAACTGGGCAGAAGGGAGGACACACAGTTGGGATACATGTGGGACATCTTGGTCATGGGAGCAACAATGACCACAGAAACCAAACACCAAGACCCTGCCTGAGGCAGCCCCAGGATGGAGGGCCTTGCAACCCACAGGGGCAGGAGATGGCTGCCAGAACCATGCTGAAGGTGGCCAAGGAGCGCCCATCCAGATTACAGAGTACCCTTTGTCCATTATTCTAGATCCTCACACAGTAGTCCTGGGAGGGGAAGAGCAGATATTAAAGTCCATTTTCCAGAGGAAAAACCAAGTCAGAGGTGAACTGCCTTTTTCCAAATCCTTTTGGAAAGTTGAATGGCGTGGCCAGGGCCCACACACCAAGGCCAGAGCTCTTTCCACCCCAGGTCCCTCCCCCATGGCAACAAAGAGGACACAGGAGAATTAACAGGAGAGGCAGGGGCCTTTATTAAGGTCCAGCAGATATGGTGGAGGTGGAGGTGGAATCCCAGGCCTGGGCCTCAGAAAAGGCAGAGGAGAGGTAGAGGGCCCCTGGGAGGAGGAACCCACCCCTCCCTGCCTCCACCTAGCACCACCGCCCCCAACCCGGGTTCCTTTCTCCACCCTCCCTCTGCCTCTGGGAACACAGAGCACCAAGAACTGACAAGTGGGTCCCTCCAGGGCCACGGCTTGGGGCGGAGTGCAGAGTCCAGGCTCCCCACGGTGGGAGAGCTGGGAGTTCAGTGAGCCCTCTCCCCCTTGCCAAGATAAAGTTGGGAAGCTCCTTCTCTGTCCCCCAGAACAGAATAAACTCTTGTTCTCTGTGGTAGGGGAAAAGGAGCAGGGATTGGACTTCTAAGCAGGACCTAGGCAGAGGCTGAGCTGAACTCCGCAGGGGCAGAGGCGAAGCCCCTGGGGGAGTTTCTGAGACTCCACCTTTAGACTTGCTGTTTCTCCAGTTTTCCTTCCCAATGACTCTGGTGAGCAGCTCAGAGTCTGGGCCCAGGTGACTGACGGGACAGTGGGGATCTGCCCCAGAGACATCTGGGTTTCAGAGTGAGGGTTTCCCCAACACCAAATTCTGTATGTACACAGGGCAGCACCCACCCACAGCAGGAAGAGCAGCCGCTGGGGTCTAGTAAGAGTAGCCACCCTTGGGGCCAAAGGGCTGTGCAGGGCCAGCCAGCTCTGGGAGGTAGGCGGGGCTCTCATCCAAGTGGGACAAAGGAACTGTGTCCTCCTCACTGACCGGCCGGTCAAACTCAGCCTTGAGAGCTGGACGCTGATTGTCCGGGAAGGCCAGGGAGAAGAGGGCCTCGGGCTCGCACACGAACTTGTACACGTAACGCTCGCCAGCCACCTACGGGAGGAGGGGGCTGGGTCAGACTATCTATCCCCCTTCGGTGTAGAGGTGGGGGTGCAGCCCTCCTCCCGGCCCAGGCAGGTGCGTGGGGCATGTTCCTTTCCTTTCATAGTTCTCGCTCACCTCTCATCTCATCTCTCCGTGCTCTGTACCATTCCATGACTGACTAGTACTTTTTTGAGAAAGGGGAACCTTGAGATTGTCCACAATTTCTTGGCCCCTCTGACTCGTTCATTATCTGCTCCTACAAACTTACTGAGAAATGCTCTCTTGACCCCCTCCCCATCACCTTCCCACAACCACTGCCCCCCACCCCCTGGTCCCTGGACCCTCAGCTCCCGACCTTCTGCATGATGCCCTTCTCATAATAGTATCGAAGTGAGCGGCTCAGCTTGTCATAATTCATGGCCGGCCGGTTCTTCTGGATGCCCCAGAGCCTGGCAACCTGGGACAAAAGAGACAGAGCTTCGAGGTGGAGATGCTCCCTCAGCAGAGGAAATATGGGGGCAGGTCAGGAAGAGCACTTGACAGTTTTGGTGCAAAGTGCTAAGCTAGCCCTGCAACTAAGCACCAGCCCACAGACTCAGGCTTGGCAAGAATTCGGGTTGGGGCTGGCTGGTTAGCTCAGCCGGTTAGAGCACAGCCATATACAACCAAGGTCAAGGGTTCGGATCCCTGTACTGGCCAGCCACCAAAAAAAAAAAAAAAGAACTTGGGTTGGATAAAGCAAGGACGATGGTGAAGGCACGTGCCGCCATTTCCCAGGTTCCCTCATCACCAGGCCCAGAGGAGGGGGTGGAGTCCTCTGAGAGGCCCACCTCCTCAGGCTCAATTAGTTTGAACT
>NW_007731235.1:48517-54389 GCF_000696425.1 Galeopterus variegatus | reverse complement strand
AAAAAAAAAAAAAAAGAACTTGGGTTGGATAAAGCAAGGACGATGGTGAAGGCACGTGCCGCCATTTCCCAGGTTCCCTCATCACCAGGCCCAGAGGAGGGGGTGGAGTCCTCTGAGAGGCCCACCTCCTCAGGCTCAATTAGTTTGAACTCCATCCCCCGGCCTGTCCAGGCAATGAAATGGGCATTCGTTGGGTCATCCAGCAGGGCCACCAGAAACTGCCACAGCTGCAAGGCACCCCGGCGCTGGTAGGGTGGCCCCTCTCGGAACGTGCCAAGCCCTTCCTGCTTGATGTCTCCTGGGGAACATGGAAACAGGTGTGGGGTTTGTGTCTTCAGGTCTCCCAAGGCACCTCCTCCCCTCTCCCCAGGGGTTCCCCAGGAGGTCTCCCCAGGACCTTTACCATGTGTCCCACCCTCTCACAACAATAAAATGTCATGTGATTCCTGCAGGGACACAGAGGGCACAGATGAGACCCTGACCCTCCCACGAACAGTCACTTCTCTGACCTTCAAATTTCTCAGGGACAACGCAGACATCATCTGGGAAAGGTTGCAGAGTTTTCTCATAGCCATAGCCTTGTGGAGGAAGTTGGGGGTCGCTCAGATCTGGGGGTTCACTGATGAAACCCCAGAGAGTCCACAGGGACTCCTGGCCAGGGAGACCCTCCCCCATGGCAGAGCTCCCTCCCCCAACTTGGAAGGCTTGGCAAGGGAAGGAGGGGCTGCCTTACCCATGGCCCCATCACCAGGAGAGGGCCCAGAGAAACCCTCTGGGTGGAGGTACATCTCCCTCCCTCTCCCGGCTCCTCCTCTCCCTTCACTGCAGCAAGCTCATGCCCTGGCGCAGGCTCAAGCCCTGGCAACAGGCTTATGCCCTGGCACAGGCTCATGCCCTGGGTTTGAGGACAGGGGCACCCACCCAATTCTCACTCAGGCAGCTTGGGGATTTGTGGTTCATCCCCGTCCCTGAAAGACTGTGGGCACCAGGAAAAGAGAAAGTCTAAAGCTCTCTAGCCAGATCCGAACCTAGTTTAACCTCTGAATTTAGTTTTCTAATGCAAACGTCCCTGAAAGACTGTGGGCACCAGGAAAAGAGAAAGTATAAAGCTCTCTAGCCAGATCCGAACCTAGTTTAACCTCTGAATTTAGTTTTCTAATGCAAACTTGCACATACACTCAGATTTGGGGCTAGTAACAATTTAACAGAAGCCAGGAGGAAAGAAGAGAAGGCAGAGTTTTCTGGGCCCTTCCTAACTGAGAATGGGCTTGGGGCTTGGACTATGGCTATTTATGAACTCGGAGCTTGGGGCTTTGAACTATAGCTATTTATGAACTTGGCTGAGTGCATCTCACTCCCATCAACAGCCAGGTGGAACTAGAATTTAAAGCAGTCCCTACTTCCGGTACCCAGCTTTTGGCCAGGGTGCTGGATCATCCATCATCCGGGGTGGAGGCTCGAACAGGATGTGGAAACCCCGTATTAACCTTGCCTTCCTACTGGGAACCATGAGCCTGGCTAGTTTCGAGTTCGTGTTTTTCTTCATTCAAATCCCTTTGTATTTTTAAACTTCTGTGGGGACAGAGACCAATGACACATTCTATTTATCTTTGTATCCTCCAACTCTGCACACTCAAGTTTCTGGCACAGTATGAGAATACTTCAAAAAGTTCATGGAAAGATTAGTATTTTTTTTTTTTGTGTGTGTGGCGGCTGGCCAGCACAAAGATCCCAAACCTTAACCTTGATGTTATCAGCACTGTGCCCTAATCGACTGAGCTAACCGGCCAGCCCTTTATATTATCTTTTAATTCTGTTTTTCCACAAACTTTTTGAAGTACCCTTGTACTTTGGTCTTGGTAGGTAATTAAACCCCCAAAGAACTGTTAAATAGAAATAAATACCATAACTTTCCTATTAAGTCACAAGCTACCCAATGGTAAGGATCTACACCCCCGCTTATCTTTTTATCTGATGTTTGCTGATTGAAAAATGACAATTCTTTTGAATCTATGAAAAACAAAAGTGGGTGGGTGGGTTGGATACCTGAACTGGTAAATGGATGGATGGGAAGGTAAAAAGAAAAAAAGTCACAGGGAGACATTCTGGGCTTAACTGAACTGTTCACTGGATCACATCCACCCCACCTGGCCATCCCAGAAAAATTCCTCCATGCCTTTCCCAGGAGAGGCTCTTACCTGAGTCGTAGGCGAAGTCCGTCTGCTCCTGTTTGATCACCACCCCCGCCCCTGGGTACCTGTGCCCATTGACCCCACCCTGGCCCACGGCCGGCTGGCCCGCCTGTTCATACAGGGGGTCATGGTATTCCTGCTTGAAGCTCTGCTGGGGGTAGGGTGGGCAGGGCTCCGACAGCTGGTGTTGGTAGGGGGTGGGGAGGGGTTCCCGGCCCCCTCCCTGAGATGATGTGAAGGAGTGGCAAATGTCCAGGGGCTGCTGGAAGACGGAGCTGAAGATAAGAGAATCTTAAATTAACCCCTCTTGGAGCCTGTCACTCCCAGGCTCTGGAGTGGGCTCTGGAGTGGGAGGGGGTGGTGTCAATATCCCTTCCTCCCCCCATGCCAGCTCTCCATGGAGAACACTCAAGGATTGAGAAGAAACTGGTGAGCCCTGGGCCTACGAGTACTGTGGGGCTACCTGTCTCCTTACCTATGCTCCCCGAGGTACCCATGGCCAGGGTGCGGCTGGGAGGCGCCAGAGGGTCTCAGGAAACTCCGCTGTTCTGCCCGGGGAAAGGGCTGCAGGGACGACTGTCCAGGAGCACCAGGGGCAGGGGACTTGATGGCGATTTGTCTGGGGGGATCATAGGCACTGGAGTTGAGGGGAGACAGGGGTGAGGGGGCAGAGAAGCTGGGCAAGCATCTTTGAGCCTGCCATCCCCAGGGAAGTGAGGTCACAGGGATATGAGAGAAGGAAGAGTAGCGGGGCGGGCAAGGGCACGGCAGGAGCCATAGACACAGCCCCACGTGCATTCTGTTCCTCCTCTCATCAATCCTGAAACCGGGCCTCACCTTGAGAGCACCTCTGCCCATCCCAGAGCAGCTGGTTTGGGTAGGACAAAGGGCTTCTTGGAAACAGACTGCTCCAGCCTTACACACGGTGCTGAAGCCCTCTGCTCCTGACTACTTAGAGACAATCCTTAGCCATACTGCTCCTTACAGTAGCTAGGCAGTCCTTTCTGTGTCTAACTTGCATCTCGACTGCTGCTTCTAGCCCTCTGCTCCTGACTACTTAGAGACAATCCTTAGCCATATTGCTCCTTACAGTAGCTAGGCAGTCCTTTCTGTGTCTAACTTGCATCTCGACTGCTGCTTCTGTCCATGGGGGTCTCCCTGCCTCCCCCCCTAGTCAGAGTACCTCCTTCCTCCTGACACCCTTCACCAGGGCGGGGCTGGGGCTCACCTGGAATAAAGGCACTGCTCGCCATGGTGGTAGGGGAGTGGTGGCTTCCTGCTGCAGGACAGGGCCGTGTCTGTGCGGGGACTCTGGGGCTCCTTCTTGATCCTGGTGGTGGGGCTGTGGAAAGCTACTGTCGGGGGAGAGGGGGCAGAGCAAGGCCGGAGCGGGTCACACAATCGGCAGGCAAGGCGTCTACACCTTGTGCTCTGAGGACTGGCTGGGTGACTGCAGCAGCCTCCTCCCCTCTCTGGGTGTCAGTTTTCAAGCTCCATTGTCAGATACTTTTAAGAACATTTTGGCTATTTACATTATGCCTAGTTTTACTTGTCAGGCTAATGTCCAATACTAACCAAAGAAACTCTCTAAAGTTCAACATTTAATGCAACCCCAAACCCCAGAAAACACCTTTGTAGGAGTGAGCACCTCCAGCCTAAGGCCTGTGGTTTTCCTGAGTGCCCTGGAAAATTCCAAGGGAGGGAAATGTTTTCTTATTTGAGGATATAAAGAATCTTTCTTTTTCTGGCTAAGGTTGGATATTAGCCCACTTGAATGTCAGCTGAATAACATACACATGCTGCTAATTACCTGTGAAGAACACTGGCCTTTCCTGTGGCCCTTGCTGGGTTCTCAAACGCCAGCCACCAGGCTGAGCAGCAGAGTTGGTTCAAGCAGTGACATTCAGTCTTAACATAGTCCTGTCTAACACCCTCTAACCAACTGTTCTGTTATCTCCTGTTCTTTATTATTTGTGCCCTGTTTCCTTTCATTGGTGAAGAAAGTTGAGAGCAAAGTATCTGACATTAAAGCAGGGTTTCTCAGCAGTGGCACGATTGACATTTGAACCAGGTAATTTTTTACATCGTGGGGGGCTGTTCTGAGCATTGTAGGGTGTTTTTAGCAGCATCACTGTCCTCTACCCACTAGATACCAGTAGCACCCCACCCTCAGCAGTAGCAACCAAAAATGTCTACAGACATTGCCAAATGTCTCCTCGNTTATTATTTGTGCCCTGTTTCCTTTCATTGGTGAAGAAAGTTGAGAGCAAAGTATCTGACATTAAAGCAGGGTTTCTCAGCAGTGGCACGATTGACATTTGAACCAGGTAATTTTTTACATCGTGGGGGGCTGTTCTGAGCATTGTAGGGTGTTTTTAGCAGCATCACTGTCCTCTACCCACTAGATACCAGTAGCACCCCACCCTCAGCAGTAGCAACCATAAATGTCTACAGACATTGCCAAATGTCTCCTCGGGGGCAAGAGATGCCCCAGTTCCATGATAGTAACTTAGAACATTAGAACTGAGCCCAGCTGAACCGGCCCAAGCCCCTCACTTCAGATATAAGGAAGTGGAGGATCAGAGAGATAAAGTGTCTGCTCCAAGGTCACCCAGCTAGGACAGGGCAAGCCCCAGTTGTGAACCAAGGTCTTCATCTCCCAGTTACTGCCTTGGTCTTTGAGTCCAAACCCCAAAATGAGGGGCCTTGACCCTCGCCCTTTTCCTTAGGAGAACAAACTGATCTGTGATTCACTGTCCCTATGACTCATGTCCTGCCCTCCCCCACCCCCCATCCCTTTACCCAGGGCCCTCTACTCACAGTTTTCTGAATGGAAATCAGGAACAAACTGTTCATCACTGTCTGGTACCTGAGCTGCAGAGAGAGGTCACAGGTGAGCCTGGGGTGGAGGCCCTGGACAGCAGCCCCTGGGAGACACCATTATCGCAGCCCTGAAGATTAGCACCAGCCCGGAAGAGGACAACAGCCTTCCTTAGAGGCAATGCCATCCCAGGTCCTACTGCCCTTCAATTTGGGCTCCACTGAGACCCGGGAGGGCAGACTTGGTATTCCCAGATCCTGTCTGAGCAGATTCCAGAGTCTTTGTCTTCCCTCTATTTTTCTGGAGTGCAGACAGCCCAGCCCCTCAGAGTTTACAAAGCTCCCTCAAAGATCACAGCAGTCACATCTGGGATGGGCAGGCATTACAAGGAGGAGGATCCTGTAGATTTTGAACCTCGTGGGGAAATTCTGAATCAGAGCCGGGCCCAGGAATCTGCATTTTTAAACAACCTCCTAGGAGATTTTGAGATGTACAAGAGTTCTAGAGCCTGGGAAAGGAGATGGAATGGAGGGAAGTGGGAGGTTTGAGAGAGGTGAAAAGAGGACACAATGAAAGAGCAGGAGGGTGGGGACTGGGGACCCCTGCAGAAGGCAGGGGACACTGCACCTCATCACTTTCATGTGCTGCTGGGTGAGGCTTCTCAGGCTTGGAAGTCTGAGGAGCATTCCCAAGGTGTCAGGGTGGGTGGAGCTGGGTTTGGGAATAGGCAGGAAAAGTAAAATAGAACAGCAGCTCATCCATGGCCTCCAACCTGGACAGCTGGACTCTGATTTCTGGGGTTTTTTTTTTTTTTCCTTTTTGTCTTTTTTCGTGACCGACAACGGATCGCAACCCTCAG
>NW_007731235.1:45895-47278 GCF_000696425.1 Galeopterus variegatus | reverse complement strand
GTCTTTGCCCACTTTTGCCCCTCTCTCAAGAATAAATAGGTCATAGCAGGAAGGGGAAGGGCAGACAACGAGAAGAACTTCCTGATATTCCAGGAAGAGTAGCATGGCTCTAAGGTGAGGCCATGAAACCTGTAGCCCAAGGAGACTGGACTCTCATTCCCTGAAGACTGCTCTCAGGTTGGACAATGGGGAAACTGATGGGCAAAACACCCGGAGAGTTCAGAATGGCTGCTGAGGGGGACCAGGGGAGGGCTGGAGAACATCTCCTCACCCCCCAGCCTATGCACATACACACCCATCTCTTCTGCTTCCCCCAGCCAAGGCGCCACCATGTCCTACTTGGATTTCAGCCACAGCCTCTCACCAGCTTCCTACCTACCTCCACTCTCACCTCCCTCAGCCTGTTGTTCTCCACATGCTGTCAGGGTGATCTTCTTACAACAGAAATCGAGTCACTTCTCTCTCCTGCTTAAAGCATGAAATCCCAACTCTTGCCCTTGGCCTCCCAAGCCTCGCACGATCGGGCCTGCTCCCCTCTCCGACCTGCCTCTCCTTGCCGCTGACTCTCCAGCGTCCCAGTCCCCTCTCTAGCCCTCACACCCACTGAGCTCACTCCCTCCTCCCCAGACTCCTGCCTGCCTTTTTCTTCTGGCCATCAAGGTCTTAGCTCACGTGACAACTCCTCAGAGGCCTTCTGTGCCACCCAAACCAAAGTGGCCCCTCCTGGCTCTTTATCGCCTTTGTTTCATTTTGTCCCTGGCACATATCGCTGCCCGAACTTGTGAACTGATGTTTATGTACTTATTGTCCATCTCCCCCGGCAGAAAGTCAAGCTCTCTGAGGGCAAGAGCTTTATGTCTCTTGTTCATCTGATTCCCCAGCACCCAGGGTCTGGCTCTGAGTAGACACTCAGGCATCATTTGTTGACTATGTGAACGAACGTACAATGTCCCCTTGTCCTCAGGCTGGCAGAAGCCAGCGCTGTGGGCCTGGGAGCAAGAACCGAAGAGAACCTAACCAACCCGGCCCTTCCTGGGTTGGAGAAAGCACATCTCACAGGGGATACTTTAGGTCATGAAAAGTTGCTTGCAGGAAGATTCTTTACCAACTTGCTTTAAAAATCAGAGGTGCCAAGTGCTTTTAAATATCAGTTTATAGACAGTTCATTTATAGACAGACAGATTGGGGTGAGGGAGTTTAAGAATCAGGAGCCCTGGGCTGGCCTGTGGCTCACTCGGGAGAGTGCGGTGCTGATAACACCAAGGCCATGGGTTCGGATCCCTTATAGGGATGGCTGGTTTGCTCACTGGGTGAGCGTGGTGCTGACAACACCAAGTCAAGGGTTAAGATCCTCTTACAGGTCATCTTTAAAAAAAAAAAAAA
>NW_007731235.1:35556-45166 GCF_000696425.1 Galeopterus variegatus | reverse complement strand
TTAAAAAAAAAAAAAAAAAAAGAATCAGGAGCCCAGCTGGCTGGTTAGCTCACTTGGTTAGAATGCAGTGCTGATAACACCAAGGTCCAGGGTTCAATCCCTGCACCAGCCAGCCCCAACAAACAAACAAAAAATCAAGAGCCACTAGCAGCAAAAGAACTTATGACAAGTGAATATAATACAATTCTAAGGTGATCAAATAAATCAGTGGGACATGAAATCCCTTGACAAAAACACACAGCCGGCGCACATCTTTTCAGGAGCCCAACTGCGGCACAAAGGTAGTCATTCCCACACTGGCCTGATTCAAGAATCACCTGGGCATTGTTAAAAACACTGATTCCCAGCCCCCTCCCCTGGAGAGTCGCATTCCATAGGCAGGGCCCAGGCATCTGCATTTTTAGCAAGCACTCATGGCAGTCTCTAAGAATAGGCACATTTGGGAAGCACTAGATAAAAGGAAGAATGGAAAGTCTGCTCAGCCGCCAGGGGGGCAACACCCAAGCTCATCCCTGCTGTGCCCTCTGGTCCATTCATAGGTGACACCCCCAAAGGTGGCACGATGGAGGGTGATGGGAGCAGGGTCAGCAACATTTCCCTCTCTGCTAACCCAGCAAGGCAAGGGGAGGTTGCAGAACTTGGGGATGGCTGTCGCACTCTGGGCCCCCTCCTGGGGCCTCATTAATTGACAGTTCCCGTTGAGGTAATGTACTGGGGGCATCTGTTGCTGGTGTCACTGGCACTGGAGAGTAAAGAGCCCTAGGGGTAATCCTGCCTTTCCTTTTCCATCAGGCCTGAAGATTTGACCAGAACTCTCCTCCCCAGCAGTCCCACAGGAGGCCTCCTCCAGCACACAGATCGCACCCAGAAGAGGTGGCACAATCCTCTTCCCAGAGCCAGGAGAAATCAGCCGAGCTGTGGCATGAGCCCCGGTCCCTGCACAGCCCCTCCCCCAAACACTGGCCTTCTTCCAAGGAGGTAGTACAGGACCCTCAGTCACCCACCCAGAGACTGTCAGCAAGGCTAGAAACAGGAGCAGTAACACTGATCCTTGCGTTCCTGGAGAGCAGGAGAATTTTTAATTACCATGTTTGGTCTTGAGCGTATGCCACTCTCTATTTATTTGTTGACTTAGCTGAGTTTTGGCTGCCAAGTCAGTGTGCCAGGGTCTGCCCCCAGCTCCATCCTGGCATGAGCATGGAGTTTGTCTGCCTGGGGACACAGCAGATGATTAAGGAAGGGGTAAGAAAAGTGCCAAGCCAGCATAATGCCCAGAGAGAGAGAGAATTTTAGGGACCGTCCTTCCAACAGGAGGTCAGTAAAAGAAGGGGAGGGACTTGGGGGCTTCCCAAGCTGGGTTCCAGAAGAATTGGGAGGTTAGAACAGCCTAGCAGCAAAGCCCACCATAGGTCAGCCATCCACCTATGCCATATATGCCCATCTCTTTCTTCCCGGGGTCCAGTCATAGGGAGAAGGGGGTGGAAGCAATCCCCAGAGCTTCCGCTTCATTGTGTCACCACTGGCCTCATCTCTCACCCTGACCCTGCCCCCACCCCGGCAGCCTCTGTCCTAGAAGGAACCAGTTCTCTATCTGTGGAGGGGACATTTGTCCCCAGGAGTCTTTTGGAAGGAGAGGAGACAGAAAGATGGAGAAGGAGGCATCGCAGCTGGGAAAGACTGGGGAGGGGATTCACCCCACCTCTCCTCACAGACATGCCGAGGCGCCAGCATGCATGCACACGGACCACGCATTCAGGGACGCACACGCCCTGATTCCTTTTACTTCATTCTTGCAGCACCACAGCAGCACACGGGTGAGACGTGTCCTCCATGTACACCCTCCACTCACAGAGTGTCTTTTGGGACCTACAAACATGATAGGGGAAAGCCAAAGTGCAAGGCGACTGGAGCCCCTGGGGGAGGGCTGGGAAGCGGTGATTCTTGTGAAAAGGGGAGCACAGACCCATCCCGTGAGAATCTGATAACAGGTATGGATCATTCTCTTCCAGAAAAATCCACATACCTTTATGTATGATGAACCCCCAACAATTTTACACACAGTATCAGAGGGATTGAGGACCCCTGCAACCTATCCTTATGGCTTCTGGGAATCCACAGACCCCAGTCTCATACAAAGGACATACATGGCCCAGAGTCAGTGTTCATTACTACCAAACAGACCACAAAGTCATTGTCCCCGAGGATTCCTGAAGGCTCCTGACGAGCATGGAAGGGAACCTGACCACAAGCAGCACATCTTTTAGTATAACCAGACACATCTTGGGCTCACCCTGCCTGAGCCTGAGTTTCCTGAAGCAGCTTGATCCTTTCTCCAGTATCTCAACAGATCCCAGCCCCCAAATCAGACACGCCCTTGTAACCTCACTTCATTCCCCTGTCTAGAAAAACCCCAACCTCAGAGATGTCGGAGCTGCCTCTAGAGAGCCCCATGCACACTCACCCCCAGTGCCCGGACACCGCACGCTGCACCCGCAACCACATCTGCATCTCTCTGTACTTGCCCGGGGCCAACCTGGGCATCCCCCAATTCTTCATAGCCCCACCCACACTACAAAGACCTGCTGCTTCTCTCCATGTTGAGGCTTTAGGAAGAAAGCAAGCTGAAGGAGGGAGGTTCTGGCCCCCATTCCTCCTGATGCACCCCACCACTGGCAAGTTTCCAAAGGAGCTAGTCCCTCCCTGCCACCCCAAAGCTCCCTCTGGGCTGCCGGGGTCACTGACCTGGTGGGAAGAGGCAGGAGAGGAAGCTGGGGTGGTGCTGGGATGGTGCAGGGGGACAGGGCCCCGGCAGCTGCATCTGTCTCCGCAGAGAGAGTGAGAAGGAACGATCGGCCTCAGCATCCCCCCCTCAGGCCTGGCCATCCATCGCCAGCTGGGAACCTGAGCTGCTCCCTCAGAAGGAAGGAGAGGGAACCAAGGAGATCCCAGTCCCCCCCTCCGCCTTGCAATCCCCACCCCCACCTCCCCACCCACTGGATTTAAAAGTACAGGGACTCTCAGGGCAGCACAGCATGTAACTAACACACACACACACACACACACACACACGCACACACTCACTGTCACACTGACATGCAGACGGACACATGTACCATCTCAAGACCCATTGCCAAGGGGTGGGGCTTCCAAGGTTGAGATGAGAACATTTCCCTCCCCCTCCCATCCCGAATTCAGACACAAATGGACCAGCTGCTGCCAAAATTCGAACCTCTGAGCCCACTCCTAACTCAAAGCCCCACAAGCTGCCTACTGTGGGGACCCTCAGCGGACAGACAAGGAAAAGAGCCTGGCAAGCCAGAGGGAAATCAGGCGTGGGGAAAGGAAGTCTTTGAGAGACCTTGGAAACTGACACCTCTGCGATCATTGGTTCCAGCCCAGCTCCGGAACCTCAGGAGGAGGATAGGAGGACCAGGCAAAGCTCTGCCTATAACTCAGAGCTGGGCACACAGGACTTGCAGAGTTGGGGGAGGTGGGGAAGATGAGCACAATATCCTCAGAACCTCCAGATCCCTCCAGCACCCACACAGCCATTCAGCCATTAATTTCACAAAATGCCTTGAGTGCTTGCTCTAACCTAAATAGTCATTCTGGCAACATATATACTTTTGGGTACCAAAGCAGGTGAGACAGACCTAGTCGCACTCCAAAAATCTAGTTGGGGTCTTTTTTTTTTATACCCCAAGCTTCTACAGAGGGTTCCAGAAGAGTTGTGTTTGAGCTTTAAAAAATGACCAAAAAAAGATATCCAGGGTGAAGGGTTGGGGAGACACAAAGGAATAGAAAAGCCCTCAAGGAGGAGTTGTCTTAATGCTTTGGTTTCTTGGTTTTCAGAGTGTTAAGAGTGTTAAAATAAAGGGACCCTAAGATGGGGGTGGTTAACCCTTCCCTCTCGGAGTCTGTCTAAACCACCATTACACCTCCCAACTGCAGACACACCGGCGACACTGTCAGGCCCCACCAAAACACACCAATGAATCCAACCAGGAGACCCCCAGAACACACTTCATCACCCAGAGGAGGCCCAGCCATAGACCCCACCCCAGCCGGCCCGCAGCTAACCCCAGCACCCGGGAAGGGAATGTGCCCAGCGGGGAAGGGATTCAGGAGGGATGAAGGAGGTACGAACAGTTGCCATTAGAATTACAATCAAGGCTATTTGGGGAGGAAGCCTTGGGCCCTCTGTGCCAAAGTGCTGCAGAAAAGAATTATTTAAACTTTTATTGTTCTTCTGGCTCAGACAGTACATTGATTGGTGTGGGGGCTGGGAAGAAAAGAAACCAAGGGGCTGAGAATCAATGTTTGGGCAGCTCCTGAAGATGGGTAAGTAATTGCTCCTTCTTCTCATCCTCCTGTCCCTGTCCCTCAACCCCACCATCCCAAACACCACAACACACACCTCAGCCTGGCGGCTCCTGCCAAACAAACTCTGCAAATGAAAATTTCAACTGGGAGAACGGGCCTGGGGCCAAGTTCCATTCAAATAAGCAAATACCCCACACAATGGTCTGATTCATCCCCAGGCCTAGTTACACAAGCCTGGCTCAGGGTAGAGAAAATAAGTATCAATATAAGTGTCCACACTGGGCACTGGGGGCAGAGGAGTTGCAGGGGACTGGGGAGGGGGCCTCGGAGAACTCCTTGAGGCTGGGAAGGGGAGAAGAGGGAGAGGGCTAGGGTGGAACACCAGAGGCTAGGGACACCCCCGCCCCCCGCGGCCTTCAGTCATAGAAAAGGTCACAAAACTACTCACCTTCAGCCAGCCACGTCTCCTGGAAATGACTTAGATCCTGGAAGAGATCTGAGGGGCGAATAATAGAATTCGAGGTGAGGCGGAGGGGACAGTGGGAGAGAGGGAGCCCTAGCGGAGCCCGGTGACCCCCACCCCTGGAGGGTAGGGGCCGAAAAGAATGACCAGAATCTCTGGAAGGACGAGTCTTGGGTTTCAGGATCGGCCCTCGGGTGTGTGTTTGTGGACGGGGGCGGCGGGAGGTCGCGGTGCGTCTCTCCGGCTCTTTACCTTCGGAGTCGGGGGGCGGCAGGGAGCCCGGGTCCATGAGCTTCCCCTGCGGGACCGTCAGCGCTTCGCTCAAGCTCCCATTTCCGGGCGATTTCTGCGAGAAGGGGGAGATGCCCCCGAGTCACCCTGAGGCGCCTGGTCTGGGGGGCGGGGTTGGGGTCCCGGGGTGACTCAGGGGCCGGGCAGCCCGGGACTCCGCTGGGGCCGCGGGGAGGGGTGGTGGGGAGGCGGGCGCGGCGCTCACGCTGCAGAAGGTGTAGGGCACTTGCTGGTCCAAGTATCCGCCTTTCATCCTCCGCTCCATCCGGCCGCTCCCTCCGGCCACACGGCCAGGGCCCCGCGCGGGGGCAGAGACCTGGGGAGGAGGGGCGGCTGCGTCCTCACGCCGTTCTGGGGAGGCTGCGGGGGGGTGGGGGCAGTCCCGACGCTCGGGGTCCGACGGCGAAACTTCCCGACTCACTCAAGCGATGGGGAGGTCTCCACCACCAACCCCCTCCCGCCAAAGGCCGGAGGAGGTCCCACCTGCTCCGGGAGCCGGGCTCGCGGTTTCCGCTCTCTGCAGCCCTGCTCTGCCCGGGCTCGGTTACATAAGACGCGTGTGTGTATGTGTGTGTGTGTGCGTGTGTGTGCGCGCGCATGTATGCACGTGTGTGTGTGCGCGCGTGTGTGCACGTGTGCGTGTGCGCGTGTGTGCGCGCGGAGGAGCGGGCGAGGCGCACACTATCCGCACGCCCTCCACTCCGGCGCCCCCTCCAGCCCCGAATCCCAGCGCCTCCCACCGCCCGCCTCGGAATCTGCGGAGGCGGCAGGGAGAGAGAAAGAGCTTGGCTTGTGTTGCAGGCGAGGCGAGGAATCACCGACGCTCTCCCTCTCTTCCCCTCCCGCAGCCTCACCTGAGGCCCGGGCGTCTGTGCTGGAGCCTCGAGGGGTCCCGGGCATGCCCCGGGGCCGGCACCGAGGGCCGCGGGGCTAGGCCGGAGCGAGGCGGCCCCGGCCCCGGGTCCCCAGCGCACCGGCTTCTTTTCCGGGCGCCGCAGACAGTTGTGAGCCCGGGGGAGCAGCTGATTGGTGCATTTCCTCGGCCTCAGCCTCGGCGCTCTCTCCCCCACCCGGCTCCCTTTGTTTCATTGACTTTTGTGAATGAAACCCCAGGGCCGGGCACGCCCGCCAATCCGGAGACTCACCCCGCCGAGCCGGGGGGCGGTGTTTCCCAGCCGTGGTGGCCAATCAGAATGTAGGGGGTGGTTCCTGGCTTCATTCACGGCTCGGGCTCCCATTCATAAAAAATCAACTCCTCGCGGCCAGAGTTCATTCATAAATAACTGAGAGAAAAGGAGGGAAGCAGAAAACCCGGCTGCGTCTCCAAGCGGCCTGGGACGGCTGTGGGTCTGAGGCCCCGAAAACTCCTCTGGCTGGCGTCTGCACACCCATCTGTGTATCGGCGTGTACGTGGGAGTGTGAACATGTCTGTGTGCGCGCCCTGGGGGGCGGGGGGCGGCGAGCGGGCTCGTGTGCCCAGAGGAGCAATAATAATTAGCATTTATGAAGCGCTCCGCTTCCACGTGCTCATTTCGTTCCCATCGTTCGGCGAAGTGGATCTATTATTTCCATTTTACAGATATTGAAAATGAAAGCTGAAAGAGGAACGGTGACCTCACCTGAAGTCAGTCAGCTAGTCAGTACCCCTGGGGTTTACAACACCTAATCCTCCACACTCTCCTGTACAGGCCACTGAGGCCGCGATTAAATGAATTAAGCTGTGACAATGATGGATACACAGGAGGCACTCAATAAATGTAAATTGGCACGGAATCTAGGTTTTTCCTCAAGGGTCTGTACTCTGCAGAGCTGTTTTGTGACCCACTTTCTATTGATTGCAGCAGAAACCAGAGGCCCCAGGATGAACAATTTCTGAAAGTGTAACTCCCTCTGAGACATCTTCCCTCTTATCCAAGAGGAGGCATGGGGTGTTAGGAAACAACCCCCCTCCCCAAGTGATCTGATGATGGGTTTCAGTTTTGTCCAAAAAGCTGGTTATAGTCTCTGTCACCTCATTCATTCACCACTTCATTTAATAAACATTTATTGTGCCAGACACAGTGCTGGATGCCAGGCAGGCAGCTGTGACCAAGACAGACATCTGATGGGAGCTATGCTGCTTGGGCTGCAGCTCTGGGGGCACATGGGACAAGAAGCCTCACAGGCCTTTTTTCCAAAACAGCTTTCTGGGTCTTCAGCCTGTGCACTTCTTTGATTTTGCTTCCTGCCAGTTTGTGATAAACACAAGAGACTGTCCACACCCCAGATCAGTAGGGACTGCTTTCAAAAGTCATCTAACCTAACGTCCCCACTTTACAGATGAGGTAGTGGAGATTCAGAGAAGGCAATGGCACGTACAAGCTCTTTCAGCTGATCTGGGTCAGAATCGGGACGAGAACGTCAAACTTCTGGCACCTGTTTAGGACTGATTCCACGAGATCAGCTTGGGCAAGGAAAAATAAACTTCCTTCTCTTCCTTGCTCAGATGTTCTTTAAGGCTCACATCTACTGTCCCTCTCCTCCAGGAAGCCTTCCAGGAAAGCCTGGATCAGCTCCAGCCCTAAGACCCCTACAACATTCTTGCCTGTGTCTCTGGTGTGGATGTCTTTCATTCTGCCTCATGGTATAGACACCCCTGTGCATGGAGAGCTCTCCAGGGCCTGGGAAAGGTCTCATTTGCCTCAAAGTCCTCCTCCAGCCTGCTTCATGCTTGTGAGAGTCACATAAAATGCTTGCTCAGTGAATACGTACAATAAAGACCAAATTAATCAAGCTTAGCAGAAACCCTGCCCAAGGAAGAAGAGACAAGCCCAAGGAAATTCCAGTTTGGGGCTGGATGGAACCAGTTTAGGGAGGGGTGTGACTCCCTGGGCCAAGAGAAGTGGGGGAGGAGGACAGAGGGTTCTTCCAGGAAGGCAGCTCTGATGTGCTTTCCATGACAATGAAGAAGATTCCAGTGGGTCCCTGAGTGGACACACTGGGCACTGCAGTCAGGGCCTCTCTAGGGGTGCCCCTCTGAGTTCTTCTTTTTTTTTTTTTTTTTTTTTTTTTTCTTTTTACCCTAGACCTTGGCGTAAGGCTCTGAGTTCTTGCATTTCTCTGGAGGGCCCATGGCTCCCAGGCAAGTAAAGGCCCCCTCCACATTCCCCACCCTCTCCAGGCCTGGCAGAGGCTGAGGGGCCTTCCTCCCTCGCCTCCACCTCAGCATGCAGGCCAAGCGAACAAAGACACCACTGCTGCCATCACTGCTATCCCTGGTCTCTGATTCCATGCCCAGGCTCAGAGCAGTGACATCTCCAAGAGGAACATTCGAGTCTCTTCCAGGGCTCGAGGTAGTTGGGGAGAGAAAGGACCAGAGGAGCTGGAGGTTTCTGTTGGGAATCACACCACAGTAACAAATCTATACCAAGTGAGCTCCACGTGCTGTTCCCTGCTGTGAGTGCATGATCCCCAGTAACTCACGCAGCTTTCACAGCCACCCCAGGAGGTAAGTGCTGTGATTGTCATACTCTTTTTACAGACTAGAAAACAGAGGCCTCATAAACACGTGTCTACTCCCAGGGCCCACACAACAGATCGAGGACACCCCAAACCGATTCCCAGGCGTACAGACACTTTGAGGGAACACACAAACGGACAGATGGAGGACACACCTGAGCCAGAGCGAACTGTCACAAGACAAAATTACAATAAATTGTATTACAACACCAAGGTCAAGGGTTCGGATCCCCATACTGGCCCACCACAAGCACACACACAAAAGTAAAATAAAATTACAACAAATTTAGTATAAAGATTTTTTTTTTTGATGGCTGGCCAGTACAGGGATCTGAGCCCGTGACCTTGGTGTGTACACCAGCACCATGCTCTCCCAAGTGAGCTAACCTGCCAGCCTAATTTAAAGATTTTAATTGGCTTTATTTGTGATTTTAGAATCAGGCAACATTTCATTCTGTAAAATAGAATGGAGTGTTCTGATGAGCCGAGCAAGGAGGTTGGTTTTATAAACAGAAAAGGGCTGAGGAAAGGAGAAACAGGAAACAAAAAGTGTATTGGTGGGTTCAAAGTGACTTTTCTTGTGAAGGTTCAAGGAGAGGGGATTTCCTCAACACGCCAGCTGAAAATGGCCTGTTTGGGGATTTGGCTATTAGCTCTCTCTCTCCTGATTTCTCTGAAGGTCTATATAACGGTCTTAGGTTTGGCTTGGTGGCATGGAACTTCAGCGCGAGTGACTCCATTTTGGTTTAGTCTGTTTGGGCCTAGAGCAGGAGTTCTGTCCAAACCAATGGCCTCCTATGAATTTTATTTAACAATACACATGGACACACCCAGATGAAGGATGCTCAGAGTCTCCCCCCAGATACACAGCTTTATGGAGGACACACACAACGTACTCCCTGACACCCTCCAACACACCTTTGTTGGGCGTTGCACAGGCAAATGTTTTCTTCCCTCTAGTAGATTGGGGGCTGAACTCTGACCTGTTTTCCTGTAGTCTAAGATACAAAATGTAAATGTGGGTTTTAGATATGC
>NW_007731235.1:33920-35045 GCF_000696425.1 Galeopterus variegatus | reverse complement strand
AACTCTGACCTGTTTTCCTGTAGTCTAAGATACAAAATGTAAATGTGGGTTTTAGATATGCAAATGTTCATACAAAAGCATCCTGTGGCTTATTTAGGGAGCTGGGAGATCAGGGTCCAGGGATGAGAGGGAGAGGAAGCTATTCAAGGCACCTGCATCAGACGAGGTGTCTCAGGAAACATCAGAGAAGCCTGCTGTCCCCAGGCAGGGTTCAGAGAATGAGTGGCAGAGGGCTGGAGTTGGTTCTCTAGGTTGGGTTAGCTGGGAACATTTTGGGTGACCAAGGCAATCTGACTGTCGGGGGAGGACAGAAACATCTTTATGGCTTGGTTTGTTCAGGATCTGGAAGAGCTGAGAGTCCCAGAGGATTAGAGGGTGGAGCTCAGAGAGTGACCTTAGGAGACTGCTTGGTAAGGCGAAATGGATGAGATAAACAGGGTCAAGTAGTGTCCTATGTCCCTTTAGTGTCTCTCAGACTGAAACCTTCATCAGGGGGAATGAACCAGACAGCAGGGTCAGGCGGTGAGGGTAGAGGAGCCTGGGGTCTTTGCCCAGGGGCTGGTGGGTCAGGATGACCAAAAAAAGTGCCATTCTTGGACTTCCTTTTGTCCTTGTCTCACTGTCCCACTTTCACGTTGCTTCCTCTATAGTATACGGGGGTTCTGAGACAGGGTCCATGGTTGTGCACTCCCTGAAACTAATTGCCTGCCTCAGTGTGCATGTGTGTTGCTTTTCTGAGGCGAGGGTCTAGTTTTTACCAAGGTCATCACAGAATACATCTGTAATTCCCTCATCCTCCACCCCCCAAGTTAGGAACCACTGCCCTAAAGACTTTTATCACAGACGTCCTTACAAATATCTTGTCCACACGTGTTACCTTAAACATGGATGAAAAAGCATCACTTTTGGAGAATGTGCTTGGGAGGAGGGTAAAGCCACTGCTCCCCCTTGGTTCTTTCCACCTTCTCTTAGACTGAGATCTCTCTAGAGACCCCACAGAAAAGGGAGCTCTCCCTCCAGCCAGCTAGCTGGGAATATATTGGGCTAAAGAGAAAGGGCACAGGTAGGGGCCGGCCCGTGGCTCACTCGGTAGAGTGTGGTGCTGATAACACCAAGGCCGCGGGT
>NW_007731235.1:32245-33601 GCF_000696425.1 Galeopterus variegatus | reverse complement strand
CTGAGCGTGGTGCTGACAACACCAAGCCAAGGGTTGAGACCCCCTTACCGGTCATCTTTTAGGAAAAAAAAAAAAAAAAGAAAGGGCACAGGTAAAGCTGAGGTCCTGCTCAGTTCCCAGGGCACCCCAGTGGAGAGCAGTCTGCGGAGAAAAGTCCTGAAGATGGGGCTTCTCTTTCCCTGGGGAGGTGTAGGGGCGGGCTGGCCGTCCTCAAGAGCCTTGGGAGAAACAGGATGATCACCCCAGCCGGATTCCCTGGGGATCTCCTCTGGCAGACAGGACTCGAAGTCAGGAATCTGAGGTGGGAGGTTCTGGTTCCCCCAGAGAGACCCCCATCTGTGCGTGACAGTTCTAACATTCCCAGGAGTGGGGGGATGGACGCAATGACCTCTGCAGGGCCAACCCAATCCCAGGGAGGGACTAAGTTTAGGATTCTTTTTGGGGGTGGGGGCAGTTACCTTTTGGAGAGCCGTGATTGGAACTTGTCAGAAACCCAATGAGGAGCATTTTAATATTTTTAAACAAGGCTGAATAAACGTGTCCTCCATTCATCTGGAATGTTGTCCCAGGAGGAAAAGTAGAGCCTAATGCTGGGGGACCAGATACCAAGGGTGTTCCAAGGAAAGCAACTTTTACTTTTAGAAGGGGCTGGTGACTTCAGCTTTTCATATTTGCTGCCTGCAGCAGCTCAGGACTCCCTCTCAAAATGGTAAGAGGAACTCCCCTGTTCCCGTCTCCCCCTGTTAGTTGAGGTCTCAACCCTTTCTGTTGCTAGACGAATTGCCCCAGATCAAGGACAGGCCCTCTCTGAAAGCTGCAGGATATAAGATTTTTTTTTTTCTTTTGAATTTTTTTCCCTTTCTGTTGAAGAGAGACAAACGGACAAATGTCGTCAGCCTGAAGGATTAGAGTGGAATCGGTGCCAGTTGGGCAGAGTCCAGGGTGCTCTCCCCTTTTTAATTAAGTGCACACTTGAATTATGACGGCGGCAGCTCCTGCGGGGCGGGGCTCTGCCGAAGGAAGGCAGTTTCTCTCTTTAAGATTAAACGCCATTTATTCCACTCAGTCTCTCCTCGGATCTCTGAGAGTGTCTATATTTGCCTTTGTCAGGAATAATGGGCAACTGAGCGGAGGCCCCAGCTCGCTAAGGCAGGATCAGGGAACCCCAGAGCTGGCAGAAGCCTGGGACTCGGCTCATCCTGGCATCTTTCTGAGTAATTGGTGGTGGTGGAGGGGGATTCCTGGGTTTATTTCTGTTTTGTTTTGTTTTCTTTCCCCAAACAGAAAAATCTCTCTTTTGTCACCTTCAGCCCCTGACCACTTCTGAGGCTTTAGGGCTTTCCTGCAACTCAGGGC
>NW_007731235.1:29104-31578 GCF_000696425.1 Galeopterus variegatus | reverse complement strand
TCCGTGGGACCAGGTGCCCAGGTGGAGAAGAGGATGGCAGAAAGAAGGACATGGGGGTGCACGCAGATGGGGCACAGCACCTAACCAGAAGGGGACCAGGCGTTTTGGACCCATTTCTAAAATACAGTGTTTGCACGTGTGCTTTACACTTAATTGTTTTCCTAAGCCTGTTCAGATACGTTATCTTATTACATTTTCCCAGCGTTTCTGGTACCTTTATTTCCATTTTATAGTTGAGCACTCTAAAGTTCAAAGGGCAATTTACCGTATGTCATGGGGTGGTGTGGGGGGTGGAGGTGTCCCCCTCCCACCTCCAGACTCCCAGTCCACGGCTTCACCCAGCTCCGGGACAGTGGCTTCTGAGAGCTGCCTAGAGACAATAGCAAGATGCACTTACCATCAAGAGGATCCCAGTCCTCTGACACTCTGACCCCACCTGACCCTCCGCTCCGAGATAATTCCTCTTTATGTTCTTTTCCTCCACCTACAAGTCCTACTTTCCTGTTAAGAAATACCTGTTAGGTCTTGTTAATTGTGTGTCTTCTTAGGGGGTGGTTTGGCATTTTCTTAAATTGCACAACAGGCATGAATGTCTCCCACCAAGGGAAAACCAATGGGGTGGGGGGAGTATTTTGCTCCCTCGAAATTGAGAATGTAAAGTATATTTAATTAAAATGATAAATCTGATTTTCAGTTTTGCTTTTACTACTGCTCAAACTAATCTATTTTATGCACTTTCGCAGAAGGCTGCAGCCATCAAATCAGAGACTATTAGAGCTGTGAGGCACCTTGGAGATCTGTCTGGGCCAAACCCTTCATTTTGTAGACAAAGAAACTGGTTCTCAGATTGGGGAAGGGACCCTGAAGGACTGGTGACGTGTGAATGGCTGAGGCAGAGACAGGAACAGGGGCTCGTTCACCACTTGGCCCCGTTTTCTCGCTTATTTCAACTTACTGGCGTATGGAGGGCAGGAATCACCAGGGTCTGCTCCTCTCTCTTTAAATCTCTCCCCTCCAACTTCCACCCCCTCCTGCTGGGAGGGGGCTGGGCCTCTGGAGCCCTCTTCCCCCACCTCCCCACGGGGTCCTGACCACTCTCCACCAGTTACCCTAACCCCCTCCATCTTCTCTGACCCCGTGTTGCTTCCCAGCTCGGGTCCTTGTTTAGCAGCATCATTTGCTGAGATTTTAAATTGTACTTGGTTCTCTGTGTTTTCCTGTCTGCCCTTCTACAAGGTAGTAACCAGATCTTTATCTTTCTTATCCCAGCTGTGTCTGCAGAGTTGAAAACAGAAGCTATTGAATTCATGTTTTATGTCGCTTTTGCTTAAGATTGTAAATATTGTAAAACATTTATGTATTTATTTGAATAGGTAAGACACCCACGTGGCTCAAAACAAAAGTTACCTGACGCTCTCCAGTGAAATTTTATTTTATTTCATTTATTTACTTATTTATTTTTGGTGGAGCTGCTGGCCAATGCAGGGATCAAACCTGGGATCCAGTGAAATTTTATAATCTCTCCCATCTCCCTAGCAACTCATTTTGCCTTCCTGGAGGCAGCTGAGATGTTTAGTTTCTTGTGCATCCTCGGTGGGATAGTCCATACATATACCTACAAGCCAATGCAGACCTCACATACATACAGTAATTCCTTCCCCTCTGTTTACCTGAATGGTGGCGTTCTGGGAAGACTGTGGCATGAACGTATCAAGAGCTAAAGAAACTTCATCCTGACAGAGCCTGACTTAACCAGAGAACAAGTTCAAGAAGCCATTTATGTAGCTGGATTAGAATTTCTAGAGGTTGTTCTGTGTACTGTTAAGATGATCGTGCCCACCTCCCACCCCTCATAACAATTAAAAATAAAACCAACATAAACTACAGAACAAATTAGAGGAGGTCCAGGGCTTGCTGGTTAGCTCAGATGGTTAGAGCGTGGTGTTATAACACCAAGGTTAAGGGTTTGTACTGGCCAGTCACCAAAAAACACAACAAAGAACAAATCAGAGGAAGTCCAGACCAAGATTTAATTTTCATCATGACTACCAATACTGAAATATTTTAAAGAAAAAAAACTTTGTTGCCTCTGCTTTACTGGAGCCCTCAGCATAATCTTAGTCTGACTGTTGGGTTATGTGGCGTGGATTTTTTTTTTTTTAAGGCGAGTCAATGGCATTGGTTTTGAGACAGACAGATCCCGTGTCCCAATCCCGGTTGTGCCTCTGACTGGCTTCGTGACCTGGGTGAGTCAGTTAATCTCTCTGAGCCTCAGTTTCCTCATCTGTACAATGGGGATAATAATATCTACCTTGTCGTAGTGGGGAGAGGGTCTGGGACTAATGTGTAATAAATGCCAAGTTAACAGAAACAAGCCCCTTTTCCATCTCTCCCTGTATATGTGTGTGTGCACGCTCAAAAGCGCAAGGTCTCTCTGTGGCTGTCCCCTTCCGCTTGCATGCTGTCACTTTACT
>NW_007731235.1:27065-29094 GCF_000696425.1 Galeopterus variegatus | reverse complement strand
CAGACAGATCCCGTGTCCCAATCCCGGTTGTGCCTCTGACTGGCTTCGTGACCTGGGTGAGCCAGTTAATCTCTCTGAGCCTCAGTTTCCTCATCTGTACAATGGGGATATTAATATCTACCTTGTCGTAGTGGGGAGAGGGTCTGGGACTAATGTGTAATAAATGCCAGGTTAACAGAAACAAGCCCCTTTTCCATCTCTCCCTGTATATGTGTGTGTGCATGCTCAAAAGCGCAAGGTCTCTCTGTGGCTGTCCCCTTCCGCTTGCATGCTGTCACTTTACTGCCTCCTTCCTTGAGACCTCTCTGGCTCCCAGTGTATGAGCTGATGTTTGGATAGGCATCGGGAAAGTGCTGGGCTATCTGTGGGGTCAAAGGTGTTGGAACTCACGGGTGGGCTTGATGATGGGAGGAGCAGGGGGCTCTCACCCCTGTGACCTGAGAACTCCTCTCCCCTCTCCAGGGAGATCAGTCAGCCGGACCTCCAGAGCAAGAAGGAAAAAGCAGGTGGGATCAGGTGGGGTGGGGGCCTGTTTTCAGCCCATCCTGGCTGCTTGCCACCCACCCCCCACTGCTCTTGTATGATACTGTCTCGGGGAAGCATCAGCAAGTGCTGAGCCATGGCTCTGGGTGAGCCAGCTTAGAGACAGCGACCTCTCTGATTTACTAGGTGTTGGTGGCCAGCTCATCTGGAGTCTGGGGGGAGGTGGCTTTGAGTTCCCCAGGGCCTGGTCTGCAGTGGCTGTTGGGATGTCTACATTTCTAAGGCAGAGACCCCACCTTACTTGTCAGAGAAGTGAGGGGTCCAGTTAAGAGGCAGGAGGTGGCTGTCAGAGGAGGGAGGCTTATGAGTCTGTGTGCGCATGTGTGTGTGCACGCGTGCAGGTTATAATAGTCGCTGCTTCGCTTGTCATTTCCAACATGTCAGAAGGCTATGGTGACTCCTCCAGATTGAAGAGTCCCCTCTAAGGGGCTCTAAGGTTATGCCCAAGACAGCTGGCACATTCCTTGGGAAATGTCTTTCAGGGAACTGGGGAGCTGGACAAAATGGAGGGAACACCTAATTTGTTTGGTCCAATTTCCATCAGAGACTTTCTTTGTCATTCTCTCCCCTAACCCCAACTTCAGTTCAGTTTCAGCAGGCATATACCAACATATACTCTGTGCAAAAAATGTGCCAGTCCAGAGGCTGAGCAATGAGTAAGGCCCCTACCCCTGCCCCCAGGAGCCCACCATCTGGTGATGGCGTTATGGGGTGCAGGTTGGTGTAGCTGTAAGTCCTCAAGGTTTTGTGCAAAACCCAGAGGACTCTCTTTCACTGGAGGAAGAAACTCTAGAGGTGACAGCATCAGTGCTGGAGCTCCTATCCCTTTAAGTCCCTGTCTAATGCCATTTCCTCCACGAAGTTTCTTCTCCCAGGAGCTCTCCTTCAACTTTCTCAATGCATGTTGTAAAGAAATTGTTAATTCACTGGAAAAGGTAAGGNCTCCTTCAACTTTCTCAATGCATGTTGTAAAGAAATTGTTAATTCACTGGAAAAGGTAAGGTCTCTCTCGTGATGCTGATCTTCCCCAGCCTTGTATTAGAATCCTCCGTGGACTTGTCTTGGATGCCCCCAGTGGATTAGAAGTTCCTTGATGGCAGGCTGGGTGCTTCACTCCTTTCTGTACCCTGCTGTGGCGTCCAGGCCTGCCCCTGGACAGTCTCAGCTTTGCAAACTACCTGGTGAAGTTGAATCAAAGGTGGCTGCTGTGTGCCACCTCTGGAACTGAGTTTGTGGCCTGGGGATGCTCTTGGGGGAGATATATCCAGCCCAGTGCCTGTTTTTGTGTGGCCTGTAAGCTACAAAGAGTTCTTACATTTCTCAATGAAAGAAAAAAAAATCAGAAGAAAAATAATATTTTTTGACACATGGAAAATATGAGAAATTCAAATTTTGTTGTCCTTGGGACACAGCCATGCTTATTTGTTTTTTTTTTTTTTTGTCTTTTTTCGTGTCCAGCAATGGATTGCAACCCTCAGTGTTGCGC
>NW_007731235.1:26663-27021 GCF_000696425.1 Galeopterus variegatus | reverse complement strand
AGAGAGAGAGAGAGAGAGAGAGTGTGGGCCCAAAAAGTCTTACTCTCTAGTCTTTATCAGAAAAAGTTCACTAAGCCTTGCTCTAAAGTGCAGGTGGGGGACTTAATTCAGATACAAGGAATCCATATTGAAGGTCAAGTAGCTCAAGGGAGGGACCAGGTATCTCTCTGGGCACAGCAGGGGCAAGGGCAGCCAGCAATCCGTCTTCCCCAGAAAGCAGGAAGGAAACTTGCCTGAGGTCACCCAGCTGGGAAGGGGCAGAGCCACCCTGTGAACCTGGCCTTGTCCCATTCCACAAGCCAGAGCTCTGACCACAGCCACAGAGGAGGCCTGCACGTGGGTGTTCAAAGGAGAGGGG
>NW_007731235.1:20880-25710 GCF_000696425.1 Galeopterus variegatus | reverse complement strand
GAGAGAGAGAGAGAGAGGGTCCCTCCTCACTGAAAGAATCATAGACTTCTCAGAGGAGGTGGCATTGGAGCTGGCATTGATGTGGGTAGGATTCGGGTGTGGGATTAAAAGGCAGGGTGTTCTAGGCCTAGGGGTGTCAGGACCACAGGCAGGAGTCTGGGGAGCACAAGTTTAGATTAAGAAAAGGGGAAGACTCCAGGGTGGCATGGAAGAGAGTGTGGGGAAGTAGGAAGACAATCCTTGGAAACCCTTGGACTTTTCTCTTTGGAATTTTGGCTTTGTGGCCCCAGGCCTGATATCTTTGCTGGCTGATCACAAAGTTGAGAAATTCCAGGCCAATGTGCAAGAAAGAGGGGCTCCGGCTGGTGCAAGGCTCTGGTTGCACGGCCCTGTGCAGGCTGGTTGCCCTGGACTCATTCCCCGGGGCTCGCACCTGGTCTGGCTGTCAGGGATTCCCCTGAATGGAGCTGGGCTGGCTCCTCCATGGAGATTCCAGGTCCTGCCTGTGCATTTTCCGTGGGGTCATCAC
Organism: Galeopterus variegatus; assembly: GCF_000696425.1. NCBI lineage: Eukaryota > Metazoa > Chordata > Mammalia > Dermoptera > Cynocephalidae > Galeopterus > Galeopterus variegatus. The sequence continues at coordinate 25,181 of NW_007731235.1, read as the reverse complement.
ACCCCTGGTACCAAGGGAAAGAAGAAAAGGGGAATTGGTTTTTCCTTGCAAGCCTGCAGCTTGTGGCTTCTCCTTCCCAGGCCCTAGCTGGACCCACTGCCCCCTTCTGGGATGGAGTGGGAGAAATTTTACCTTCGGGAACCTGCAAGACCAGTCAGGGGCCCAACTTGGAGATTTAACCACTGCTGCCCCAAAAGGATGAGCCTCAGGCCTCCAGCCTGGGTCCCTGGCACCTACATCAGTGTGTAATAAATATTCACGGATGAAGGAATGAGTGAGTGGGTGCTGGGGGAAGGGGTTTGGCTATAGGGGTGTAAAACAGGCCTCTACCTGCCAGACATTTCCTGTTTAGTCGGGGAGGTGGGTGGAGAGTGGCAGCATAACATTATAATAATAACATTTTTCATAACTCAAGTTTGAGACACCAGTGGCAACCTGGGGAGGTAGATGTCAACACGAGGGTAGGGGAGGCCACTTGCAGAGGTGGCATTGCCGTTCTAGCCTGAAGAGGCTCTGAGCTGCTGCTCTGCTTAGCAGTAGCTTTTCCTGGAGGTCCCACAGTTTGAGGTGTCAGCCCTCACTTGGTCTCTGCTGCTCTGTGCCTCGTGCACAGGGACCCCTGATACATGTGTGTTTTGCTGGCTCTAAGAGTCTCATCTCCATGGGGTGGGCGGAGGCGGCCTTGTTGACTTTGGGTCCTCCTGATCCCCCTCTGGGAGTTGCAAAACTTACTTTCTCTGCTTAGACAAGGCTAGGGGAGTGACTTGTGCTTTTTGCCTAAATCCAATTTCAGCAACTGTGTGTGAGGGAGAAACACAGCAGTCCTGAGCCACGCTCACGGTCCCACAGGAGGAGGGTATCTACGCAGCCCCTCCAAGTCACCCAGCTTTCCATGGCCAGGGTGAGGGTGGTGGCTCTGTAGCCCACCCCTTTTCCCCTGGTTCCCTCAGGATCTCACATGCTGAAGACCCAAAGGCATTCAACTCTGACCCTACCCTATTCCCTCAGGGCGGGCACGTGTCGCAGGGAAGGGAGCCCATCTGTTCAGCTTTACATGGCTGAGTCTCACCCAGCCCTGGGGGCATACCACAAACTGCCAGCTCAGAAAGGTTAAGTGACTTGCCCAAGGTCACATAGCCAGGAATGGCAGTTGGAGCCTGTGTTCATCTGACTCTCTGTCTAGTGCTGTTTTCCTTGTATCAGTGGATTCAATGGACTGAGAAGAGGGAATCTGAGGTCTGTCCCAGACACTCCTACCCCAAGTTGCAGGGCAGGGCGGTAGAGTCCCAGCCGAGGACTGCTGGTTCTGGGTAATAGAGATGGTAACTAGAGCCAGAGAAACTAACAATAACTAATTAGTTATTTTATTCATTTTATTCATGTATCGAGCAATGGGCACAAGCCAGGCACTGTGTTGGAGATGGGAATACATGATCACTGAAAGCCAAAATAACAACAAATATTTCTTTTAGCACCCACCATGTTCCAGGCTGAACGTTTTACATGTGTCACTCATTTACTCCGCATCACATGCACGTGGGGCTCAGAGAAGTTCAATAACTTTCCCAAAGTCACAGAGCTAGTAAGTAGCAAGGGGGGACAGCTGAGTAAACTCATGTGACAATACCACAGCCCAGGTCCTCCTCCCACAGAGGTGTGCTCTGACTGTCCTGGGAGATGTGAGAGAGGGGACTCCGCCTAGGGAGGTAGGGAGGAGGCATCTGAGCCAGGCCTTGTGGGACAAATGAAATTTCATCCTCAGCAGAGGGAAAAAGGTTCCAGGTCGAGGAAGCCCCATTTGCCAAGGCAGAAGCTTGAAAGTAAATCCCAGGGTGGTGACTTGGGGTACTCAGGGTGGGCCTGGGAGTGGGAGTGTTTTGAAGACCATGTTTAGGAGCTTGGATTGTACCCTATTGACAATGGGGAGTTACTAGGGGGAAGGGGCAGGTTAAAGAAGTTCTGACTGGATCAGACCCTGGGCAGGAGGGTGGAGGTCACTGCCTTGGAAACTTCTAGAGTAGCTCATCCCTGATCCTGTCCCCTGAGGCCTCTCCTCCCCCTCTCTAGCCACATAGATGTGATGCCATCATTCAACATAAGCAGATGGCAGAGGCATTACCGCGTGGCAGATGAAAACGCGGGCTCTGGAGTCTGCCTCCCTGGACTTATATTCTTGCTCTGCTACCAAGAAGCTATGGGCTTGAACAAGAGAACCTTTCTTTGTCTCAGTTTCCTCATCTGTAGAATGGCAATGATAGTAGTTTCNCTGGGAGATGTGAGAGAGGGGACTCCGCCTAGGGAGGTAGGGAGGAGGCATCTGAGCCAGGTCTTGTAGGACAAATGAAATTTCATCCTCAGGAGAGGGAAAAAGTTTCCAGGTCGAAGAAGCCCCATTTGCCAAGGCAGAAGCTTGAAAGTAAATCCCAGGGTGGTGACTTGGGGTACTGAGGGTGGGCCTGGGAGTGGGAGTGTTTTGAAGACCATGTTTAGGAGCTTGGATTGTACCCTATTGACAATGGGGAGTTACTAGGGGGAAGGGGCAGGTTAAAGAAGTTCTGACTGGATCAGACCCTGGGCAGGAGGGTGGAGGACACTGCCTTGGAAACTTCTAGAGTAGCTCATCCCTGATCCTGTCCCCTGAGGCCTCTCCTCCCCCCCTCTAGCCATATAAGATGTGATGCCGTCATTCAACATAAGCAGATGGCAGAGGCATTACCGCGTGGCAGATGAAAACGCGGGCTCTGGAGTCTGCCTCCCTGGACTTAAATTCTTGCTCTGCTACCAAGAAGCTATGGGCTTGACAAGAGAACCTTTCTTTGTCTCAGTTTCCTCATCTGTAGAATGGCAATGATAGTAGTTTCCACCTCTGAGAGTTGGGTGCGAAGATAAAATAGGGTGACAGAGGGGAGCACAGGCTGTCAGCAAGGGTTCAATAAATGCTAGTTGTCGTTAACAGATGTCACCTCCCCACCCTGTCCTGGGTCCAGCTGGCACCTCGGAGTCCTGTTAGGAATGTCACCAAGTCTGAACTAAACCCCTCCTGCTGCAGATGGAGTCCAGCTTCCCTGACAGCCTTTTAGGAAGGGAAGCAGGAAGTTCTGTGTTCAAATGTCCCCTATGTCCCCTACCTCATCCAGCCTCTCTAATTTCAGCTCCTTCCCTCCTTGCCCCCTGTGATTATCATAACACCCCTGGAACTATCGGGAGGCTAGGCTGGGCCCCATTCCCCTTTGAAGTCTTAAACCAGTTTCCCAGCCCCACATACTGACTTCTGAGAAAGCTGCTTCCCATCAAATCCTGCCGCCAAAAAGACTCCCCTCTTAGGTATTCCTGCCAACTCCATTTTATAATCTCCGTGCTGGGGAGGGAGGACAGTACAGGCACTTTGTCTGCAGGAAGGAAGCAATTAAATTATTAGCACTTTGAGAAATTAAACGACATAACTTATGGCAGAATAAGTTTAGCAAAAAAAAAAAAAAAACACTTTGTAATGTGAGAAAACAATTAAAAAGAATTATATAAGGTTGGGCTCGCTCCTTTATTGCAATAGAGTTAGCAGTTCATTGATTATCGTCTTGTTATAATGCAGCAGGATGGCGCAGGCGGCCACGGAGGCAGTGACATTCAGGAAGCAAAGTGCTTAGCTGGGTCCTGCAAGAGGACATGAAGGAGGAGCTGAAAGGTTTTCCTGGAGGGGTAGAGGGAGGGGAGAGCGGGGTCACAGGAGGATCACCAGAGCAGCTCTTCTTCCCTTCTCCCTGCTTCTTGGGCTTTGGTAGACCTGGAAAGGAGTTTGTCAGTTTCAGCAGTTTGTCAATTGCTGGGGCACAGTCAGTTCCCCTTGCCCCAGCAATTCCGCTCCCAGGTATTCATCCAGTGAAATGTTCACACAGCTCCATATGGGGACGTGGATGAAGACGATCATGGCAGCATTAGAGGCGTGCTGTGTGTTTCTAGCTGGGAGAGCTGAAAAGTCAAATGGGGTAGATGCACCATGGAGCGTCTTGCAGCAGTGAGAAGCCACAGACTGGATGTACACAGAGCTACTTGGATAGATCTTAAAAACTTAGTGCTACGCAGCAACAACAACAAAAACAAACTACTCCTACCCACAACCACATGGAGGAATCTCCAGACAGGTTGAGTGAAATGAGCAAGACATGAAGAGGATCCACTGTACGATTCTAAGTAGATGAAGTTCAAGAACAAACTCAACTAATGGGTAGCGACAGGGCTGGCCCGTGGCTCATTTGGGAGAGTGTGGTGCTGATAACACCAAGGCCACGGGTTCGGATCTCATA
>NW_007731235.1:13944-20407 GCF_000696425.1 Galeopterus variegatus | reverse complement strand
ACACCAAGTCAAGGGTTAAGATCCCCTTACCGGTCATCTTTAAAAAAAAAAAAAAATGGGTAGCGACAGAAGCTGGAATAGTTGTTACCTCTTGCAGGGGGACGGGGTGGTTTATTGATTGGGAAAGAAATATTTCTGGGGTGCAAAATTTCTATATTTTGTTCTGGGGCTGATTACACAGGTATATACATATACAGGTAAAAAAATCATGGAGTTGTATAGGTAAGGTCAGGGCACATTACACATTTTACTGTATGCATGTTACACCTCAATAGGAGAGGAAAGAGCAAAAAATGGAGGGAAAAGTAGGAAACAAGGAGATACATGACACAATACCACTTATGTGAATTAAAAACACACATGTCTATGAAATAACTGCCCACTCTGCAAGAACTCGGCAAACAGAAAGAAAGGCACTATCATATGGACATATGGTACGGGGTGGAAGGGAATGAATGGATGAAACCAAGAGCAGAGCCCTGCACAGTCCAGTTATGACAACAGGCCATGAACAGAGAGCACGGTTAACTCAACCCTCTGATTCCGAGGTAGAGGTTTGTAGAAAATCACTAGTTAATCACATGAGGAGGTATTTGGCTGGATGTAGTGTTCGTGGTGTGTTGGTGCATTTTGGCCTGAGAGGTGAGTATAGATTAAGTCACTACAAGGAGGTAGGGGAGGCACCGATGTCACATTTGTAAACTTCTCTGCAGTTTGCAAAGCATCACCATGAGCAGGCAGTTCATGGGCAGGAGTGACTGGACCAGGGCCGGCCCACCTGCTACCACCCCCGATTTAGGTCTCCTTGGCAGGTTACTTAACCTCTCTACATCTCGGCCCCAGGGATGATAAAAAGACTGTTAAGGGGAGAGCCAGAGCATGGTTTAGTGCAGGGGTCAGCAACTTTTTATGTAAAGGGCCAGATGGTAAATATTTTAGCCTTTTCAGGCCATAAGGTCTCTGTCACAGCTACTCTGGAAGTAGTCATGGATGTAAATGAACGAGCATGGCTGTGTTCCCACAAAAGTTTATTTATGGACACTGACATTTTAATTTCATATAATTTTCATGTGTCACAAAGTAGTATTCTTTAGATTTTTTTCAATGCATTTAAAAATGTGAGAATGATTCTTAGCTTGCAGGCCGTACACTAACAGGTGCGGAGCCATAGTTTGTGGCTCCCTGGTCTAGAGGGTTAAACGAGTTACAGCAGTGCTTGGCATGTAACAAGTGCTCAAGGGAGCTCAGCTGGCATTACACTCACCCCCACTGTACAAATGAGGAGGCAGGGGGGGCAGATGGGCAAAGAGTCTTACCCAGAGTCACCAGAGAGTTCGCGGCAGAGCTGGGACTCTGACCCAGACCTCCTGAGTGTGGGTTCAGTGTGGTTTCAACTCACTTTGTACAAATACTCAGGGAGGGAAGAGTTTGGTTCTATGTGGTGTTTCCTTGTCCAGGGCCCACGTCTTGCAGCAAAAAGTCTGGCTTAGCTCTGGGCGGCTAGTTTCGCCTGATAGATCAGAGAACCCCCTGCACCTGCAGAGCGAACTGTTACTCCAAAGCCTGTTCTCATCCATTGTCTGTAGAGAGACAAACACTCTCTGCACTCCTGTTTCCTATCTTCTTTTGTCCTACAGCATCAATTTCTTGATGAGGATGAATTTCTTGATGTGGGTGTCATTACAGGGAGTCAAAGTGAACTCCTATTCCCATTTATATAAAGTTCAAAACCAGGCAAAGCTAATCAGTGCCATTAAAAGCCAGGAAAGTAGTTACCCCTAGAAAGAGACACTTGGGGGCTTCTGGGCTGGAGAAAATGTTCTGTCTGTTGACCTGAGATGATCTCTGTGAAAAGGCATCAGACCTACCCCGGACACGTTTCTGTGCAGATGTTACACTTCAGTACATAAAAAATAGCTCCAAAGACATGTTGGGAAAAACAGTGAACTATTGGTGAGTCTAGTTGCGGGAACAGAAGGCAGAGCTGATGTCACCCACGCCTTATTGCTCTGCTGGGCAGCAAAGGACACTACCGAAAAGCCTTGCAGATGAGATGGAAAGTTCTGTCGCCCATACACACCTTTCACCTTAACACAGAAGGTGCTGGTTTGCTTCCCTGGAGCACAGAAAATGTCTAAGTGTATGTACGGGAGGCATATGAGTGGTGTGCACGAGATGTTTGTATATGTGAGTGTATACGTGCGTGCATGTGCGGGTGATTGTGTGAGTAGGGGGTGTGTGAATGAGTGTATTTGTGAATGGGAAGTGTGCGTGAGTGGGTGTGTGAGATGTTTGTGTGTGTGTGAGTGGCTGTACGGACAAGTGGTTGTGATTGTGGGTGTGAGGTGTATGAGTGAGTGTGTGTTGGGAGTATACGCACAGGGTGTGTGTAAGATGTGTGTACACGTGTGTGACATATGTGTGATGTGTGAAATGTATGTGTAGGTGCAAGTGAGTATAATTGTGTTTGTGTGTGTGAGTGTGTGAGAACCAACTTAAAACAGGCCCAGCAACTTTCCTCTGTCTTTGCAGTTTGGATCTGGGACTTTTCGGGGCCTGTGCGCACACGTGTAGCATGTAGTGTGGTAGCGGTGCTGGGACTCGCCTCTGCCAGCGCCGGTGAACACTCACTGCCGCTCCTCCGGTGAGCAGCCGCTTTGTGTTTTTGTAATGCACGTCCCTGGATTGCTGCAGATTTATGCAGAGAAAATGGGTTCTGGTAACTGGCCGACCCTTTCAGTCATTGCTCATTTGGGTGGATCTCAGGCCCTCTGTTTGTTTCTGGAGGGTTTGCTGGAATTCTCTCTGAAATGTGCCAAGCTTCCTGCCTAGGAGAAGAGATTTGTTAGATTTATTTTATTCAGATGATTTAATTCTCTCATTCAAAGGGAGCAAAAACACCGATTTGCATCACAGGGGCCTGAAGGAGAGAGTGGCGGGCAGGGGGGATGCACAAGGTTGAAATGTGGTGATTTCACTAGAGCTGGGAAAGAACTTCTCTCCATAGGAACACGTTTCACACTTGGGCCTAGAATTATGGAGTTTCAAAGGATATGAGCCAGTTTTGGGGGGTATTTCTGTGAAAAAGAACTGAACTTATTGGCCAGACTGGAGGAAGAACATTCCTCTCCTTCCACCCAGTGTCACCCTGCGTGGACCCCCTGCCGACTGTGCTCCCCTAGTCCCAGCCTTCAGCAGCAGGTCCTGCCCACCGCCATCAGGCTCCTGCCTACCTCTGTGGGCTCCTGTTTCTCCCTCCCTTGAACTTGGCTATTGTAGTTCCAAGAACATACCACGCCCCTGCTTGTTTCTCTCTACTGTTGGGAGCATCCTCCATCACCCGAGGCCCACTTGGTGAACCTTTATTTGTGCTCATTATGTCCTCAGCTCAGACGTTGTGTTTTATGAAGTGCTTTCCCATCTCCTTTCCTCTGTGAATATCTTAACTGCGGTGCTCACCACACTGAGCTGTAATTCTTTGCACATGTGTTTTTCTCCTGCATTCATTCATGAGTTCCTCCTGCGTGGAGACTGTCTTGTTCATCTCTGAATCACCGGATCCCAGGGCAATGCTTGCCACAGAGGAGACACTGGGAGAACAGGAGCTTGCTGAATGAATGAATGAGCACACAAACAGGAGACTGGACAGGATGAACTCCACAGGCCTCAGATGCAGACACACAGACATGCACACAGTCCCTCACCATCCCACCCCTCATGTGCTAAAGTCATCAAACAAATACTCACCCATGCAAATAAATGCACGTTCCTTACCCCTACCTCATGGCAGCTGAACCGAATTCTAGCAAGTGATTCTTGTTCTGCATACCTCTGCACTTGCTTTCTGGGGTAGACGTGGTTGTCCTTTTCGACAAGATCTACATATGTCTCAAACGCCACGATATGAGGGTGAAAGGTAGGACCGGAAGGGCATTCCAATGAGGGACCAAGACCGAGTCAGAGGACTTGGAGCTTTGGGGTGCTGGTGGGAGATGGCTGCTCTGATGTGGTAATGGGCTGGGGTGGGAGGGTGGCGGGGAAAAGGGTTAGATCAGTGATCCAGAGTAGAGAAGGATCAAAGGCTGCTTGGACAGATGCTATCTCTACATGGATGAGTGTTCCTGCAGGCAACTGGCTGTTCCTCCGCACTCGCTCGAAAACAAGCACCTGGCATGTTGAATGGACAATTGAATGAATGTATGAATGCTGCTTGACCTTGAACAGCATTTTTCTACTTGTAAGTTGTTGGGGGTCTCTCCAGTTGTACGTCTTCTCCCCTCCCCCCTTGGTCTATTAGTGGCCCAAAGATAGCACATACATAACAAATCATACCCAATTTCTTAGTATCCCCTTGACTCTCAGCATGGGAAGATGGAGACTCTGGAGTCAGAAAACCCCAGGTTTAAACTTTTTAGTTTGCCACTAGCAAATTGTGTGATTTAGGGCAGGTTTCTTCTCTCAGCCTTTGGTCCCTCATCCAGGAAGTGGGGATAATAATCATCCTGTTTATGCCTCAAAGTTGTGAGCATCACATGAGATAATAAATTCAACAGAATTTCGCAACCTGTAAATGTCACTGAGGTGTAATTTAGATTTATTCCACATAGTAGGTGTGCAGTAAATGCTCACTAAATAATGGGTGACTTTCTGGATTTGCTTCTATCTTATTCAAGCTCAGCTGATGTCAATTCCTCTTTTTTGTTGTTGTTGTTGTTGTTTGTTTGTTTCTTTTTAATGGACTTTACCCTCATGCTGTGGAGAGCTAGAGGCACTGCAGCCAGAAGTTCCCCCATCACTCCGTAGAGCCCCCCACCTGCGTGCTCCAACTTTGTCCCTCCCATAGGTCAACAGCGTGCATGGGGGCTGGGAGGGGGAAACAAAGAGGCTGTTAGCAGGTAGAAGCAAGTCAGCCCATCTCTGTGAAAGTCACCACCAATAAAATCTAATCAATGCAACCCCTTTTAAGTTGGTTGGATCAGTGACCCAGAAAATAGCTCCCCTGCAGAAGAGGAAATGATAGTCAATAAACTGAGACGTCAATGGGAAAAATCTATTAAAGAGAGTGAGATATCAGGAGACCTCTGGTGTTAACGGAGACCTTTTGGAACAGAGCCATGGTTCCAAGAGCAGGTTTTTAACCCTCTCAGAGCCCCAAATCGCCTCTACCCCAAGTCAGATNATGCTCACTAAATAATGGGTGACTTTCTGGATTTGCTTCTATCTTATTCAAGCTCAGCTGACGTCAATTCCTCTTTTTTTTTGTTGTTGTTGTTGTTTGTTTGTTTCTTTTTAATGGACTTTACCCTCATGCTGTGGAGAGCTAGAGGCACTGCAGCCAGAAGTTACCCCATCACTCCGTAGAGCCCCCCACCTGCGTGCGCCAACTTTGTCCCTCCCATAGGTCAACAGCGTGCATGGGGGCTGGGAGGGGGAAACAAAGAGGCTGTTAGCAGGTAGAAGCAAGTCAGCCCATCTCTGTGAAAGTCACCACCAATAAAATCTAATCAATGCAACCCCTTTTAAGTTGGTTGGATCAGTGACCCAGAAAATAGCTCCCCTGCAGAAGAGGAAATGATAGTCAATAAACTGAGACGTCAATGGGAAAAATCTATTAAAGAGAGTGAGATATCAGGAGACCTCTGGTGTTAACGGCGACCTTTTGGAACAGAGCCATGGTTCCAAGAGCAGGTTTTTAACCCTCTCAGAGCCCCAAATCGCCTCTACCCCAAGTCAGATGGCAGCGGAGCCTGCAGCTTCTGCAGCTTCACATGGCCCCTGAGTCCCCCCCAAAGTATTGAGAAACACATGCTGTGTTGATTTCTTTGTGCTGCTTGCCTGTTCAAGCTGGCGCTTTGGGGTCCATGTGTTCCTTAACAAATCATCAGCAGGTGGGGCCAGTCCGAGGCTCTGTCTGGGGTGCTGCCTAGAGATGACACTTCTCTGGCCCACAGGGAAAGGAGCTGGAGGTCTCTGCTCCCCCAGTTGTAACAGTTGCTCTGACCTGGGTGTTGGGAGCCAGAGGGCAATGCCTCGCCCTAGGCCAGACCTCCTGGCACCATCCTGCCAGTTAGTGGGGCTTTGCTCCTCCAGAGTTTACAAGGCAACGAAAGCTGCCCCCAAGAAACTGAGGATAAGGTAAAGCGTAATGGCATAAGGACCTTTGCTTAGCCTGCATGCTGCTTCAGCGGCTCTTCAAGCTTGCTGTCATCAAGTCAGGTGAGGGATGAGGGACATTGTGGTAGGCTGGCGGGTTTCTGGGTAAAGCTGTGTTGAACCCAGGAAAATTTAGGAGCTCACGGTGGGAGAGCAGCTCTCAGAAGGGTATGTGCTGGCTCCGGGAAGGCTGCTCGATGGCCTCTGTCTTCAGTCGCCAGCGCATGTCGCTCATGGCCTCTGGGAGGTTGGGGGGAGGTTCCTACTAGTGGCAACAGAATAAATAGACAAATGTGCCACAGCCACAGGA
>NW_007731235.1:8429-13003 GCF_000696425.1 Galeopterus variegatus | reverse complement strand
GGTGGGAGAGCAGCTCTCAGAAGGGTATGTGCTGGCTCCGGGAAGGCTGCTCGATGGCCTCTGTCTTCAGTCGCCAGCGCATGTCGCTCATGGCCTCTGGGAGGTTGGGGGGAGGTTCCTACTAGTGGCAACAGAATAAATAGACAAATGTGCCACAGCCACAGGAGTCGAGTTTCTGGTTCCTCTGAGTCATGGGTTCATGTCTTCTTTAGAATCTGGAGGTTTCTCTTTGGCATTTCAGGGAACACTCAGAAAACTTCTGACATGCCCCAAGTCTGCTGGTGAGTCCAGAGCCTTGGGTGAGGTTCCATCCACCCTATCCTAAGAGCAAGGCAGGGGTGTTCCTTAGAGACCTCTCTCTTGTCCCCTTCCACTCAGTGACCCCTCAACTTAAGGGGCCTGTGAAGATGGAGTCTGACATAGCTGAAAAATGAACTTGTCATTCCTGGGGAGGCAGCCTGAGCTTGGGGTCAGGTGAGCTTTCTTGGAGTTTCAGGGTGATCTTGTTCTAACTGTGACTTTGAGCAGGTCACTTCACCTCTCTGAGCCCGTCTCCTCATCTGTAAAATGATAGTCAATAATATCTTCCTCCCAGGATTATTTCAAGGATCAAACAATGTATGTACAGTATAACATATTTACCATGGATGTACACTATAACATTTACCATGGTAACTGGCACAACATAGGAGCTTGGAAATGGTCGTTCTTTTTCTTTTCCAAGAAGAGATTTTATTTGCAAAAAATGAGCACCCTATGTTACAAGCTGTGACGGAGGGATTTTTTTGAAACAGAGCCAGCCTGCTATAGGATTGCGTGTGTGTCGTAGAATGGGGCTGGGGTAGGTGGGGGGCGCGGACCTGGAGGGCTCCTTGGGCTTTGACCATGAGGATGCCAAGTCCAGAGGCCTCAGCCGGGAGTTGTGCGTTACTGCCACAAGGTGGCAGTGTTGGCAAACACACCATGTCGTACACCGCTGAGAGCCCAAGTCATCATTTCATCTCCTGTTTAAATTCTTTTTAGAATGGAAATGCTCTTAGAGATCACCTCATCCCATGATTCTGCACCTCGGGAAATGGAGGCCCGGAGAGGGGAAGAGCTTTGCTCAGTGTCACAGAGCAAGTCAGTGGCAGAGCTGTATCTGTGACTTAGGACCGAGGATTCATTCACGCAACATGTATTTGTCTTCCTGCTCTTCCCAGCATCGCATCCTTTGGCTTGGGGTGGAGGAGTGCGGGTGTTATACTGCAGCTGGAGAGCCCTCGGTTCAATCTTAACATCTCCATTTTCAGAGGAGCCAGTGGGGCCCAAAACTGCTTATATGATTACCTGAGATAAATTGTGGGATCCAGAGTCCCCGAGATCTTCACTGTACATACTCACCATGTATTAGTATCCTAGTGACAGGTGTGATGAGAAAACTCACGGTGAGCTTCCGTGCCCCCTTCCACCACCACCAACAGCAGTAGTCCAGTGTTTTCTCAAGTTCGGGGCAAATGCGTGGGCTTCAACCGGTTTGCCTGCTCCCTCACAGGATGAGGAGGACCCCTGTCTAGCCGTATTTATTAAGGAGGCTCAGCCTGCAGTTGGTTTGGCTTGTGCTGCCTGTTAGGAACTAGGTAAGTGCTAATGCCCCGACCCTCACTGGGTGACATTGGGAGGTGATTACACCCAGATCACAGCTGGGGAAGCTGAGGCTCAGAGAGGTGAAGTGAGTCACTCAGGGTCACCCAGGATTTCCTGATTCTGAGCTTCTGCTCTTTGGGAGCTGGCCTGGTTGGGTGGGAGAGGACTGAGATGGCCCACCTTTATGATTTGTGTCCTCAGGCCAGGCTCTTTGTCCTGCCAGGAAAGTCCCCGAGGACCAGAACATTCTTTGCACAGACTCCGTCCCTCCTCCTGTTTCGCCCCCTCCCAATTTCAGCTTCCCATGAGTTCCTTTCCAGAGCAGTCACTTGCTGAATAGGTTGCTAGTGGAAATGTGGTTTTCAAATTTGGGAAATCTCCATTAAGTCCTTTTATTTAAGGAGGATGTCATTATCGCGCCTCCCTGAGGACTATTACGGCTCTATTAGGCAAGGCCGCAGACTTCCTAGGTACTGTCTGGGGTCTGATTCCTGGGCAGGAAAGTGTGAGACAGGAAGGGGGGAGGGGGAGAGAGAAAAGGGGCTGGAGGGGAGGAGAAGGAAGAAAGGAGGAGAAAGAATGCAAGAGAATGAAGGAGGGAAGGGGAAGGGAGTGAGGCAGTGAGAGAGGGAGAGGCAGAGGGTGCTGGGGAGAGGGCAGAGGTGACCCTGGGCCGCTTGGCCTCCTGTTAGTCTAGCAGCGTGGGATCAAACTGGCCGTGACCCCCCCGGAGCTGCCTGCCTTCTTTCTCCCTCTCAACAGACAGGGGTCCCAGGGGAGTCCTGCATGTCATCAAGCCCACCCTGGGGCCTCCAGGTTCAGATCCAGGAGGGGTGTCCGTGAGGGCTGGGAGGGAGGAAGAAGATGCCCAGGGAGGGCGGTTCTGGAACCTGGGTCTGGGCCCAGGGCGTTGCCTTCCTGACCGCTTCGGTAACCACATCATTCTCCCATTCTCTGCCACCCCTCTCCAGAAGGTGAGCTGCAGAAAAGCAGTCCTGCTCTCTGCCCTTCACTGTATCCTGGGCACCTAGTACGGTGCCAGGCACATAGTAGGCATTTGCTAAGTGTGTGTGGAGCGAATAATAAACAACAGATGAGGAGAATTCCACTGCTTGCCCGCTCTCTCCCTTGCCGCATTCAGAGCAAAGTCTTGGTTCCAGTGGATCCTCTCTCTGTTCTCGGTCAAGGCTGGGGACCCGGTGACCCTTGACGCCTTCAGACTGTCCTCCTCTGAGCTACTTGTGCGAGCACACACACTCATGCACGCACACCGGGCAGGGTTTAGGGAGGGTCAGGAGCTGCATGGCAAGCAGCTGACACCGGCTTGGCCAAATGAGAAAGAAAAAAAAATATATGCCTCTCCTGGGACCTTCCTGTTAGGGGGTTACCAGCCTCCTGCTGGAAGCGTTTTAGCCTCGGGCAGGAAGGCTGCTGCTCTGCGGACAAACATCCTGGCTGGGAAATCCCCTGCCTGTGCTCTCTAGGGCCTGGGCAACCTCCTTCCATGCCATCCTGCCCTCTTCAGACCTTCCCTTGGTTCCTGGGCCTGAGGCCCCTAGGAGCCCCCTGAGAGCTAGCCCAGTGCCCCTGGGGTGTCCTCTCCCTCCGAGCTCCTGTGCAGAAGTGATTAATGAGGCGGGGACAAAGCCCTGCTTCCCCAGCTGTGTCAACATGCCCCTGCCCCAGTGGCCCTGCTGGCTGCAGGTAGGGGAAGCAGCTCCGGGCTGCCCTAAGCAACTGCTGTTTCCAGGCCTGTCTTCCCCTGCCCTGGGCTCCCCTCAGGGCCCCGGACCCCCATTGGGCCGTGAGAGTCTGATGGTGATGATGATGATGATGATTTTATGATGCCCACAGCACTTGATATTTGCTGAGAGCATTTCTCTCCCGTTTCTCAGCTCCTCCTCCCAGCTGCCTGAGCCAGAGGACCAGGTGTGGCTGTGTCTGGGTCACAAGGAGCAACTGGGCTGCAGTGGCTGGGGCTGATACCACATCCTCTGCACAGCCTCTCTTGATCACTCCAGCAGGCTTCATGCTTATCCCTGTCTGCCAGTTCCTGCCGGGTAGGGTACTGTCACTTGTGAAGAGCTCCTCTGTTCCCCTCACCGCTTCCTTAAGAGAGGAGGCTATGTGTTTCTCTGGGTCTTGTGCAGCTTTGTACCCGGAATCCTCTTCCCCCACATCCCCATTCTCATGGCAGCCTAGCACGCTGTTTGGCCCATGCTATAATAAATACTTACTGAATGAACAAATGACCCATAGATCTGGAATGATCTGGAATTCCAGGGCTTTGGTTTGTGTTGTCTGTGGCTCTGCAGACTGTCTACCTTGCGTGTGAGCTGGCTCAGACCTGCCCAGGACCACACATCCTGCCTCTGGTCCCAGCTCCTCTTTGTTGGGCTCAGCGGTTTCCACCCAAGGAACCCTGATGGAAGGGATTGGGAACTTGTACTGCTGGGGGGTGGTGAAGGTAGGGTGGGTGGCCAGGAAGCCAGAAGCAGCCACGTGAGTTTTTTAAAAAATAACTTTTAATTTTGGAATAACTTTAGATTTACAGAAAAGCTGCACCAATAGTACAGAGTTCACACGTACCTTCCCTCACTTACCCCCCATGTTACTGTCACACATAACAACAGTACTTTTGTCAAAACCGAGAGATGAACATGGCTGCGTTTACTAGTAGTTAAACTCTAGGCTTCATCTGGCTATCACCAGTGCTTCCATTAATATCCTTTTCTGTTCCAGGATCTAATCCTGGATGCCACATTTTATTTAGCCCACATGATTTTGAAGATGGTGTTTTAGTTAAAAATCCATGCAAGCGTTGCTTTCTTCTTTATAACTTATCTGAGTTCTTCTTATGTAAGAGTGAAGGTTCTCCCTACCAAGTATTCCAATGAAACATTGTCACCGTGTTTGTTTCTTATGGCTCCTTGGACTCTTGTGTACAC
>NW_007731235.1:0-7655 GCF_000696425.1 Galeopterus variegatus | reverse complement strand
AGTAGCCTGGGGACCTCTGGGAGGCAGAGACATGGTGTTTGAGCTGTGAGTGGGGTACATGTCCTAGGCTCCCTGGTCCCAGCCTTGGTCTCTTTCTCTCTATTTGCATGTCTGTCTTATCACATGTGTATCTATTTGTAGCATCACAGTTGGTCTTGGTTTTACTTGCATTTCAGGTAAACTGGAATAATTAGAGTTAAATTTTCAATTAAAATGTTTCCAGACGTTCTGTTAATGACACAGATGAACATTCCACCTTACTTTAAGGAAGACAGGATCTTCCTGTGGAGCTAAGTCTTTGGAGGCCAAAAGGGCTGGAGGAGAAAGAAGCTGGAACACAGGTGGGGCAAGGGGTCAGTCAAGGTGCCTGCTCTTTGGCCCCCTCCATAGACCAGCTTCCCTTCTGGTCTGCACATCCCTGAATAACGTCCGCTGATGTCATCTTCCATCCTTGCTGGTTTCTAACTCTTTGCTCCAAGAGATGGGCAGGCTGGTGGGGCTGTGGGAAGACGTGGGAGAGAAAGCACGTGGAATATGGTTTTGGAATTCTTCCTACTTTTGGAAGGATAGCCAGTGACTGTTTTGGAGAAGGGCTGGGAGGAGGTGGGAGGAGGGACAGGAGGGGCTGAGGATGGAGAGGCCATGAGACTTTCCTGCCCTGCTGGGACAGGACACCCTGCTGGGTGGGCCGAGGCCAGAGGTCCAGGACACACCCTCAGGCTTCCACCCCAGGACCCCCAGGCCTTGCACTTATTGGGGGAAGTGCTGCAGAAGGCCAGCCCCGAGTCAGCACTGCAGGAGAGCGCTGGGCACAGGCATCTCCTGAGTCCGCGGGGATCAACGTTGTAAGGAGCAACTCCCCTCATCACTGGGTGGAGAGAGCCATGATGTGTGTTGTGGGAGTGAGGGGCATTTACCACCATCTCCTTCAAAATTCTCTGTTACAAATTCTTTATATGAAATCCCAAAGGTCCATAGTAGGTGGTTGCTGCCTTAAGAACCCTTGAATGGTGCTTCGAAGCCTCGTCCTTCCCCATCCCCAGCAGTTCTCCCAATTCAAACCATTTCATCAGGCAGCTGGTTTAGAAGGGAGCATAGGTTTATCTTGCTAGACATGTTTGGAGGACCTGCCCGCTCACCCCCGTTCCAGCCTCTATAGGAAGTGCCAGGTTAAAGAGTCATGGTGTCCTGTGTCCCTGGGTTCCTGCTCAATGCCACCAGTGATTGGAGCAGGGGTGGGCACTTAACCCAAAGACAGCCAACTGTAGACTGGCTAGTGACCCGAAGCCCTGCCCTAAACCAGGAGCTGGGTCAATCAGATCACTGTCTTCAATCTCAACTGGGAAACAGAAGCTGGACCCGGTAGCAGATGGGATAGTAGCTGAAGGGGATTCACTGAGGTTGAGGATGAAAAGCCAAAGCTTCATGCAAGCCAAAGTTACAACGGGGCTGAAAAACCGGTGTGGAGGAAGCTGGTTGGCTCTGGGCCCAGAGAGAAGCAGAGTGACCACGAGACAGAGGCCGAGTGCTGCCACCCTTCTCAGTGGCTTTCCCACTCACATGCTGGTTCTAGACCCCTGACTATGTATCTTCTTGCCACACACTCCCCTTTCCTTGAGGCGACTTAAGTGGGTCTCTGTTCCTTGCAGATAAATGAACCGCACCAGAATCCAGCTTTGTCTTGGCCACTCCTGGGAGCCCAGTCTGACCTTCCAGCATCCTTAAGATGGTGAGATATTTTCTAGATCTTTCAGCTGGAACAAGGAGTGTGTTTCCCATGCATATAATTTGTACTCTGCTTCTAGTGGATTATGGGTGAAATAGGTTTGGGGAGTCTGACTGGGGAAACCTAAGCACCATGTGGGAAAATGAGTGTCGCATTTGAAACCACCAGTTGAACTGAGGCCCCCGTGCGCCGGGGTCTGAGCATGGTGCTCCCGGGCAGCCCGGCTGGGATCTCGCGTCTCTCTCCATGGCCTCTTCCTTCTCGATCCTAAAACCCTTCTCAAGTCTCTCTCACTTTGTAAAACCTACTCGTCACCTCTGGACCCTGCCTGTCCCACATGCTGCCACCTCCCTCCTTCCTCAGAGCTTCTCAAAGGAACCGTCCACACTTGCTGCCTCTCCTCCACCTCCCATGGATTCCTCCACCCTCTTCCCACCGTTTCATGGAGATGGATGTGCCAGTCTGTGGTTTAATGGCGATGCAGATTTTGTTCAATTTTGAAATTTCTCTTGCTGAAGTCGCCAGTGGCCAACTTGTGTTTATGGTTTGGTTCTCACGCATCTTCACGCCCTTCCTGCTGTTTTCTTCTCCTTTGGTTTCTCCTGGTCTCCTGGATGTCGCTCTTTCCTGGCGTCCTCCCACAGGGTCCCCCTCGCTGGCTCTCTTCTCACTCTGAACTCGCTCCCTGGGTCAGCTCCTCCAGGTCTGTACAGCCGTCCCTGGGTATCCCCAGGGGATTGGTTCCAGGACCCCCTGCAGATGCCAGAATCTGCAAATGAGCAAGTCCGTGGCATTGAACGGCATAGTATTTGTGCACATCCTCCTGTAGACTTTAAGTCATCTCTAGATTACTTACAATCCCTAACGCAATGCAAATGCTATGTAAATAGTCCTACAGTATTGTTTAGGGAATTAAGACAAGAAAAAAGGTCTGTACATGTTCAGTACAGACGCGATTTTTTCCAAATATTTTTGGTTGAATTCACGGACGCTGAACTCCCGGACACGGAGGCTCACTGTGTGCTCTCCGCGCCCACAGCAGTATCTCCAGCCTGCACTTCTCCCTGAACCCTGAGCCCATCACGTCTCATCTGGTCACTTTATCTGCACAAACTTCTATGCACCTCAGAGTCAACCAGGCCACAGTGGAGCACGTCCTCTGCCCCCAACTTGGCCCACTCCCGTATTGCTCAATAGCCCAAGTCAGAAAACTGGAAACAACCTAGGGCTGCTCTCTCTGCCTTGCTCTCCACGTATATTTAGTCACCGAGTTGTGCAGCTTCTGAGCAGAAATCTCTTTTCAACTCCATCCCTGCTGTCTGTCCCCATCACCATTGCCTTGGTCAGGTCTTTACCATTTCTCCCTGGATTATTGCAAAATATCCCAAACTACTTTTCTACCTCCAGACGCTCCCAGCTTCAATCCCTCCTCTCCATGGCAGCCAGAGTTCTCTTTTTAAAAACAGATCGAAATATGCCATTTTCTGTCTAAAAACTTCCAGAGTCTCCCCATTGCCAACAGCACAAAATCCCAATTTTCATCTTAGCATTCAGTCCACACCAAATTTATATCACCCTCAACCTGCACTTCGCTCAGCCTCATGGTTTCTTTTTTTTTTTTTTTTCTTTTTGTCTTTTTTCGTGTCCGGCAACAGATCACAACCCTCAGTGTCGCGCCCGTACCGGACCGGGACCGGCAACGGGATCACAACCCTCGGTGTTGCGTCCGCACCTCGCTCAGCCAGTGAGCAGGAACCGGTCTGTATGTGGGATCCGAACCCTCGGCGGGAGCGCCGCCGCACTTCCCAAGCGGCGCACTGTAGCAGTGCGCCACCTGGCCGGCCCAGCCTCCTGGTTTCGAATCACACTGCCTTCCTTCGCATCCTGCCCGAGCACATGTGGGTCCTTGTCCGAGAAGTGCTAGTCCATCTGTCTGGCACAATTCTACCTGCATGAAATTCAAGGCCGTACTCTGCAAAACCTCCTCCAACCATCAGCTAAATAGATGTTTCTCTAAATTCCCATATCTGTTTGTCTCTAAAGAGCACACATCACTCTGTATTGAGGTTATTTCTCTCTGTCTCACTCTACCAGGTGGTAAATATCTTGAGGCCAAGGGTCATGTCTGACTCAACCGGTGCCTGGCAGCGTCTGGCGTGTATAGGTAGTCAGTGGATGTCTCTTATTGAAGGAATAAACAAATGAACAAATGAATGAATGATTTTAGTCTCTGGCCATAGCTCTAACCTGTGGGTAAAAGCTACAGTGACGGGTAGGGATTGGGAATACATTTCACACATCCTATCCATCATCGTTTCCCCAGGACAGTGCCCGGCACATATGGACTCAGTGTTTGTGAATTAGATGTGAAAAAGGCCCTGGATTTGGGCCAACTTGATTTCTTTGGAATGAAAAGCATCAAATAAACATTGCTCTCTCCGTTGCACAGACAAAGCAACTGAGCTTAGAAAGCTGAAACAACTCTTCCCAGGGGCACAGTAACACTGGATGTTCCACCGGTTTCTGTGCAGCGCCTTCATTAGGGGCTGCTGACCAACACGGAGCCCTCGGCATGTATGGAATCCTAGCAACCTCAAGCGGAATTCACGTGGGCATGTTCTCTGCAGGCTGTCGTCTCTTCACTGGGGTGTGTATTCCAGGAAGGGTCCCTCTTTGGCAGACCCAGATTTAAGGTGAGAGGAGTGAGACACTCACGTTAGGCCCAAAAGTAAGGGGCACCCAAAAACTCAGTAATCAAAATATATAAAATTTAACACAATATTTTTTTCTTAAAAAAGCCCCAGCACACTACAGCGCATAGGCTAGTTGCCTGTTTTTTAAAATAAAGTTTTATTGGAACCAGGGCCAGAATTAGGGTGAGGTGCATGAGGCAGGGTATTGAGAGCAGGGCTGCATCTTGTTTTTATTTGAAGTTTCGATATTTTGTTCCTCACGGATTTTTGTATTTATTTTTATTTTTAAAAAATATTGCATTAAGATATCATCTATCTTGATTTCTGAGTCTTGGGGCACCCCCCTAAATTGCATGCCCAAGGCAAGTGCCTCAGGGACTTTCTTCCAGTGTACCAGAAGCCTTGGGTCCCAAGATGGGCTGCTGCAGGTAAGCGCTGGGTTCCTTGGGCTCGCTGCCCCTGGGCCCCTGGTGACCACAGCCCCAAGCAGCCTGTACGAAGCAACTGCAGGCCTGGCCACTTTCTGTCCTTTAGAGATTGTGGCAGGAGGTTTTAGTCTGGTTTCCTTAGGAAATCAGGTCTCCCCTCAGCCACTGGTGTCCTTTCTTGAATGGCTGCCATCAGCCAGCCACCAGAGGTAACAGAATTGGCTTCTAAATGTATTCCAAACCCTGCCCTCCTCTCCATCCCACTGCCCTGCTTATCAGCTCCTGCTCTCTCTTCGGACTGGTCCCCTAGCCTCCAGCCTCACCTCTTTTCAACCCAGCTTCTGCAGTGCCACCAGGGTCACCTGGACAAAGTGCATACCTTCATTCCATGGCTAAATTCTCCTGTGTCTTTGCCACGAAGTCCCAATGCCCTAAATCAACAAAGAATCTCTTCTTGATCAAACTTGAGTCAGGCTCCTCTGGGTCCTCTTTTTGACTAAGTCTTGACCTTGGGCTCTGTCCTTGGACCATTTAGTCCAGTTGTAGCAAGAATCCTGCTGGGTCAGTTTAGCAAAAATCCCCCACCCTTGATATCTGATCAAATTCCTCATCCTCCACCCTTGGTATCTTATTACCTTGGCCTGCCTTCAGCAAGAGTCCCCCTAGCCTTGATATTTCCACTTAGTAATTTTCCATCTGCTGACCCCCCCTGCTCTTGGCTATAAATCCCCTGTTGTCTTTGTTGTATTTGGAGTTGAGTCTGATCTCTCTCCCCTATTGCAAAACCCCAGTATAGTAGTTCCCCCTGAATAAAATCTTCCTTACTGTCTTTAGCAAGTGTCATGAATAGTTTTTCCTTGAACTGAACAGACTGCCTTCCTGAGCCGGACCAGACCTTGGATACCCTGCTGTGGTCACACCAGAGTCCTTGTGGCGCAGGGTGTGTGCACGTTCCCTTTCTTTCCTG
This sequence comes from Galeopterus variegatus, assembly GCF_000696425.1. NCBI lineage: Eukaryota > Metazoa > Chordata > Mammalia > Dermoptera > Cynocephalidae > Galeopterus > Galeopterus variegatus. Next base: position 1,841 of record NW_007731235.1, on the reverse strand, counting down.
CTTCTCGGTCTCTGCACACACAGTGCCTTCCCTTGGATGCCTTTACCCTCTCATCTGCCTTCTGAACCAGCCCAAGAGTCTTCTCTGTGCTTCGCGACTCCTCTCTGTTTACCGTAGTTATGCCCTTTGTTCCTCTGTACTTTCGTTATTGATTTACAGGTCGGTGTCCCCCACAAAACTGTGAACTTGAGGGCAGGTCATGCCCATTTTGTATTCCCCCTATTTATCCCACACACCCAGCCCAGGGCCTGGGACAAAGTAGACACTGAATAAACGAATGAATGAATGTATGGAAAGGACACCATTGTAGGAGAGAAAAAAAGTAATACTTTTCCTCACCCTTTGCAAAGTGCATGGCTTGAAACCCCTATAACAAAAGACAGATTAACAACAGAAAGCATACAAATGTATTTAATAAGTTTTAATAAGTTCAGATTCTTCCTTGTGTCTTTCATTTCTTTCCTCTGGGTATAGGGAGGGCCCCTCTAGAATGAGGGTTTTATGACTTACTTTCTAAGGAGGTCAGGGAAGTCTTTTAGGGTCTGCTTTGGGGGAAAACGGCAAGAGAAGTTGAGAGAGACTTTCCTGCTTCTGCTGTTTTCTTGAATGCCAAGGTGCCATATTTTGGGGTAGCATGTCCTGAACTCCATCACCATCTTCTCTGCCCCTTTAGGATTTGCCAGGCAGTAAGACTTTGAGCAGAGCCTTACTTCCTGGCCTCCCTTCAGAGCTTATAGTATCAGGTTTGGAGGTTAGGGGTTCCTGGAGCCCCAGCACCAGGGAGGATGGGTGAGAAGGCCACCTTGGGAGAACTGAGCCATTCCAGGGGAGGAAATTAAAACTAAATTGCATTAATTAGTTTTCATATTGAACCCGGCTTCTTGAGTGTGCTGTCTGATTAAACAATAAAAAAAAGATAGAATCACTTTGCTTTTTTTCATAGTAAAAGAAAAGAGAAAAAAACAAAGATGTTGATTTAAGATACAGCCCAGGGCTGGGGGGCTGGGGGAAACCTGGAGGAGGCTGCTCTTGCTCGGGGTCAGAGGTCACAGGAGCAGCCGCTGCCTGGGGATCAAGCTCAAGGTTTTGCAGTGATGGAAAAACCTGGCCTGACGCTTTTCCTCAGTGGACCCTTAACTCGCTAACAGGAGCCAGCTGAGCGAACACAAACAGAGGCGCTGCAGCCGGCGCAGATCCCAGCTTCCTCTGAAATTTCCAGGCCTCTTTTTTCCTGTCAGATTCCAGACAGATGAAATTTTCCTGGCCCCAGCCTGTTCCTGGCAGCATCTCCCCTCTGAATCATCATAAATCAGGGCTGGGGGTGGGGGAGCAGTGGGATTTTCCTGATTGACAAGCTGCTGCCCTGGTCAAATGGGGCTCTGGTTCCTGGGCTAAAAATAGCTCTGAGGTGCTTGCCCCAGTCTTCCTCATCACAAGTCCCTGCAGGTATCTGCTTTGTATTTTCAATATTCATATCTGTCTATGATTATTATTTCATCGAGAAGGGCTGTGGACGTGCAGATGCAGGCCGCTGGGGGCCTCGGTGGTCGTAAATGACAGCATTGTTCGCAGGATCACAAGCGGGGGCCTGTGCATTCCTCAAAGCCTCCATCATCCACGGAGCCCCCAATTAATTTCAATACAAACACCGGATTTGGCCTCCCCCACGCCTTAGCAGCCATAACACATGAGGTCATGCTGCTTTGGTTAACCCGAGGAGTTGCCCCGGTGAGGTGGGGGCTTCCCAGCCCTTGGAGGCTGGGGTGCTCGGGACAGGTTGTTTACTGCAGTGGGGTCCACCACACACCTGGGCTCTTTCTCTCCTTCCTTCCTCGGAAACT